>NW_019154097.1:42633357-42903029 GCF_002288905.1 Enhydra lutris kenyoni
CCTCCTCTCTCTCTGCCTGCCTCTCTGCCTACTTGTGATCTCTCTCTGTCAAATAAATAAACAAAATCTTTAAAAAAGCAAGCAAGCAAGCAAACCTGTAGTAAAATTCATCAAGCATTTGTTTACATCATATAATTCGCACACGTTCTCAAGCTGGGAAAGCAGCTTGGCAATTTGTAGATGTCTCTACTCTCTGGCCTCGTGACCTCACTGCAGTGAAACAGCCCAAAAATCACTCTCAGTGAGAAAAAGCCATATGTACTACAAAGTTTGTTCCTACATTATCTGTAATAGAAACAGCCTGAATACTTAACAAAGGAATTGGTGAGATCAATTACTAAACCCCAACTCGATGCAAGAGAGTTTATGGAGTCACGTAAAACAAGAACTATTTAAAAAATACGGAGAAATCTTTGTGATATGAAGTTACATGGATACATTTAAAATATGAAACTATAAAACTAAAGTTTGGCTAGCTTTAAAGCCACACAAAACTTCAGATACTTTTAAACCAAATTAGGTGCAAGCTTCAAAAAACATTACAGGTGACCACAGATGATTTTTTTCACTTTATTTTCTTTATTATTGCTGTAACAGTGTCTGCGTGACAAGTTTTTTATTAGTGAGCTATGACTGACATTTTAGGTGTACAACATAATTATTTTCTAAAAATATGAATATAGCAAATAGATTACTACAATTCTGTGTGATCAATTTCTAAAAAAAAAATGCATAACTAACACCTTCCTAATTATATGTTCTTAGAACTACAGAGGGGAGAGCTGCTCTTTAAACTACCTCTTGCTCTATGAAGCTTTTCATTCCTTATTTATGCTGTTATACACAAAATGCAATTAAAAACAGAAAAAGGAAAGAAGGGAAACATGTTATATTTTGGAGGAAAGGGATGAATTAAGAAAAAAAGTGTTTTCTCCATTAAATATTGGAACATATTCAAAACAAGCCTATCATGAACAGTAATAATGGCTCAAAGATCACAGAGGCACAAAAGGAACCCCAAAGATGATCCAAACTTTTAAGAATTACAACAGTGGGAACGGGAAATAAATGTAATAGCATATGTTATGACAGAAACTAAATAAAAAAATGGAGAAAAATTAACTGAGATTCATACCCAATCTGAATTTGGTGGCAAAAATGGCTCAGCATAACAAATCAAAACCTCCAGAAAAACTAGAATTTAAAAAATGACACTTGGGGTGCTTGGCTAGGTCAGCTGGTGGAGTGCACAAGTCTTGATTTTGGGGCTGAGTTCGAGCTCTGTGTTGGGGGTAGAGTTTGCCTATATAAAAATCAAGACTTGTTTATAAGTCATGGAAATGGAAAATACAGCATATGGAATAAAAAACACAGAAGAAGTAACAACATTCTTCTCCCAAGTGATTCTTTTTTTTTTTTTAAAGATTTTTTTTGACAGACAGAGATCACAAGTAGGCAGAGAGGCAGGCAGGGAGAGAGGAGGAAGCAGGCTCCCCGCAGAGCAGAAAGCCTGATGCGGGGCTCGATCCCAAGACCCTGAGATCACGACCCGAGTCGAAGGCAGAGGCTTTAACCCACTGAGCCACCCAGGCGCCCTTCCCAAGTGTAATAGAAATGACTTCAAGTAAAAGATAAATATTTGTCCATTCAATAAATATCTGAGTTCCAAACAGGCAGAACTTACCATTTTATGTATTTTTATAAAAATAATCAACTTTTATGAGGCTAAGAAGGCCTAAATGGAAAGAAAACCTAGCACTGGAAAATCCAGACATAAATATTATTAACACACACACACACAGAGTATATATGTAAGTGCCCCATACAAAGGAAACACACGTCATCAGTCTCTATCACAAATATGAAGACGGGAGTGAACAGAACTCCTTTAGTAAAGCAGTAACTGAAAGCAGGTTTAACGACCTGGGCAATTAAAGAACTATAAGTTCAAACAGTGGGTATATGCTTTAAAATTTATAAGATCGGAAAAACAAAAAAAAATTATTAAATTCAATTTCGGCAGGGAGATAACTGGTTCAGTTCTTTGGGAATAAAGTCTCACTCACAGTATCAAGAGTAATTAAAACTATAACTATAAAAACAATAACCTAATCATCAAAATGTCTGTAAGTAATTCAAAGAGAAAAGAGTGTGCTTGATTTTTTTTTTGTGCTTTTTGTATATAGATACTAGATGTAGAAGCATTTAGTTATATTTGTAAAAAAATAGAAGTGACCTAATATTCAGCAAAGGAAAATGGAAAAGCAATAAAAGTATATTAAACCATGACTATTATGAAGTCATTATGGCCACGCAGGAGGAAGAAAGAACATTTACCAAATAACGCAAAGTGGGAAAAGCCAAAAAACTGAATCTCCATAATGACTACAACCATGCAAAGAGTTCTACTTGTTTAAATAAAGATGGGACGAGGCCAAGAAGAGGTAGAAATCATTTGGATTTTTTTTTAAAGATTTTATTTATTTATTTGACAGAGCGAGTGAGAGACACAAGTGGGCAGAACAGCAGAGGGAGAGGAAGAAGCAGGCTCCGCACCGAGCAGGGAGCCCGATGCAGGGCTCCATCCCAGGACTCTGGGATCATGACCCGAGCCGAAGGCAGTCGCTTAACCCACTGAGACCCCCAGGCACCCATCATTTGGATATTTTAATGCAAAACTTTATAATGCAAATTTTTGATACTTTTGTAGGATGGAGGAAGGCATGGAGCAAAGATACCACTTTAAATGTTTCAGAAAAGGCCTCTAGGAAACATAAAGCCGTCCGTGCCCATGGACAGGCACTCGCCTGAAGTAGCTCACCCAGCAGTGAAAACCAGAGTAGTACCCAGTCAGAGCAGAAGACATGAACAGACATTTCTGCAAAGAAGACACACAAATGGCCAACAGACACAAGAAAAAGTGCTTCACATCACTCGGCATCAGGGAAATACGCATTAAAACCACACCGGGTACCACCTCACACCAGTCAGAATGGCCGACGTTAATACCTCAAGAAACAGCAGGTGCCGGCGAGGACGCGGAGAAAGGGGAGCCTCCTGCACTGTGGGTGGGAACGCAAGCTGGTGCGGGCACTCTGGAAAACAGCATGGAGTTTCCTCAAAAAGTCGAAAACAGAGCTACCCTACGACCCAGCAATTGCACTCCTGGGTATTTACCAAGGGACAGAAACACAGTGATTCGAAGGGTCACCTGCACCCCAAACTTTATAGCAGCAATGGCCACAATGGCCAAAATATGAAAGAGCCCAGATGTCCACTGACAGACGAATGGATAAAGATGCAGTAAATAAATACAAGGGAACAGTATGCAGCTTTCAAAGAGAAATGAAATCTTGCCATTTGCAATGATGCAGATGGAACTACAGGGTGTTACGCTAAGTGCAGTCAGTCAGAGAAAGACAAACACCATATGATTTCACTCATATGCGGAATTCAAGAAACAAAGCAGATGAAGATAGGGGAAGGGAGGGAAAAATAAAATGAGATGAAATCAGAGAGAGGGAGACAAACCATGAGAGACTTTTAACTCCAGGAAACAAACTGGGGGTTGCTGGAGGGGATGTGGATGGGGGATGGGGTAACTGGGTGATGGGCATGTAGGAGGCCACGGGATGGAATGAGCCTGGGCGTTATATGCAAGTGATGAATCACTAAATTCTACCTCTGAAACTAGAAAGAAAGAAACAGGAAAAGAAAAGTGCCTAGGAAGATGTTCTAGAATTATTTACAAGGGGTGCTCCATCATTGCAAAAACCCCTTCCACAACCATTTTTGGCAGAGGCACTGGTGAGGCTTGCTGAAACAGACATGGGTCTTTCAAGATAACCTGAGAACATGGCAGAGGCTTCTAAAAAGCAGCATCCTAATTCAAAGGAAACCATTCTGTCATTACCACCAAGAGGCTATGAAGGGCTTCCTTGAGCTGCCTTTCCAATAAGGTATTGGGTTAAAAACATTTGTGTCTTTACTTCAAGAAATCAACAGATTTCTCACAACATTTTCTGAGGAAATGAACTCTTGTAAGGAAAGGACAGTATTAATCTAATGGATTCAACTATTATCACAACTCACTAGGAAGAAAGAAATGCACAATTGCTCCAGGGAAGACAAGAAAGAGGAGTTTCTATTGCAGTACCATAAACCTCTTGAGAGCAAGAACACTGTCTTATTTTTCTTTATAACTCTACAGCCTTCCAACACATTATGTTAGGTAAATGGCTGGCTGGCTGGCTGGCCGGCTGGCTGGGTGGACAGATGGCTGGGTGGACAGATGGGTGGATGGATGGGTGGGTGGTGGATGAGTGAGTGGACAAGTGGCTGGATGGGTAGGCAGATGGATGGATGGATGGACGGGAGGGAGGGAAGGAAGGAAGGAAGGGAAAGTAGGTAGGTGGACTGATGAATGGGTGGGTGGCTGACTGGATAGGTGGGTACGTAGGTGGGTGGATGGATGGATGGATGATTGTGAGTCCTATTAATGGGGTACAATAAAAAATGGAGGCTCCTACTGCTAGGATAAATGAGGCAGAAGAGAGAATCAGTGATATGGAAGACCAAATGACGGAGAATAAAGAAGCTGAGAAGAAAGACAAACATCTACTGGGCCACGAGGGGAGAATTCGAGAGAGAAGTGACACCATAAGACAAAACAATATTAGAATAACTGGGATCCCAGAAGAAGAAGAAACAGGGAGAAGGGCAGAAGGTATATTGAACCAAATTAAAGCAGAGAATTTCCCTAATTTGGCATAGGGAACAAGCATCAAAATCCAGGAGGCACAGAGGACCCCCTCAAAATCAATAAAAAGAGGTCCGCACCAAATCATCTAATAGTAAAACTTAAAAATCTCAGTGACAAAGAGAAAATCCTGAAAGCGGCTCAGGACAAGAGGTCTGTTACATACAACAGTGGAAATATTAGATTGATAACAGACCTATTCACAGAGACCTGGCAGGCCAGAAAAGATTGGCATGATACATTCAGAGCACTAAACAAGAAAAATAGACAGCCAAGAATACGATATCCTGCTAGGCCGTCATTGATAATAGAAGGATAGATAAAAAACTTCCAGGACAAACAAAAACTAAAAGAATTTGCAAACACCAAACCAGCCTTACAGGAAATACTGAAAGGGGTCCTCTAAGCAAAGAGAGAGCCTAAAAGTAGTAGGTCAGAAAGGAACAGAGACAATATACAGTAACAGTCACCTTACAGGCAATACAATGGCACTAAATTCCTATCTTTCAATACTTACCCTGAATGTACATGGGCTAAATGCCCCAATCAAAAGACACAGGGTATCAGAATGGATTAAAAAAAAAAAAAAAAAAAACAAGACCCATCGATATGCTGACTACAAGAAACTCATTTTAGACCCAAAGACACCTCCAGATTTAAAGTGAAAGGGTGGGAAATAATTTACCATACTAATGGACGTCAAAAGAAAGCTGGACTGGCAATCCTTATATCAGATAAATTAGTTTTTAAGCCAAAGACTATCATAAGAGATGAGGAAGGACACTATATCATACTTAAAGGGTCTGTCCAATAAGAAGATCTAACAATTTTAAATATCTATGCCCCTAACACGGGAGCAGCCAATGATATAAACCAATTAATAACAAAATCAAAGAAACACATCAGCAATAATACAATAATAGTAGGGGATTTTAATGCCCTCCTCACTGAAATGGACAGATCACCTAAGCAAAAGATCAACAAGGAAATAAAGACCTTAAATGACACACTGGACCAGATGGACATCACAGATATATTCAGAACATTCAGAACATTCCATCCCAAAGCATCCATGTTCCATCCATGTGCATGGAACATTCTCCAGAATAGATCACATCCTGGGTCACAAATCAGGTCTCAGCCTGTACCAAAAGATTGGGATCATTCCCTGCATATTTTCAGACCACAGTGCTCTGAAGCTAGAACTCAATCACAAGAGGAAATTTGGAAAGAACTCAAATACATGGAGGCTAAAGAGCATCCTAATAATGAATGGGTCAACCGGGAAATAAAAGAATTTAAAAAATTCATGGAAACAAATGAAAATGAAAACAAAACTGTTCAAAATCTTTGGGACACAACAAAAGTGGTTCTGAAAGGAAAATATATAGCAGTACAAGCCTTTCTCAAGAAACAAGAAAGGTCTCAAGTACACAACCTAACCCTACACCCAAAGGTGCTGGAGAAAGAAGAGCAAAGGAAGCCTAAACCCAGCAGGAGAAGATAAATAATAAAGATCAGAAATCCAAAAATAAATAAATAAATAAATAAAAATAAAGATCAGAAATCAATGAAATAGATTTCCAAAGAACAGTAGAACAAAAAGGAAACTGGGAGCTGGTTCTTTGAATTAGTAAGATTGATAAACCCCTGGCCAGACTTATCAAAAAGAAAATTGAAAGGACCCAAATTAATAAAATCATGAATGAAAGAGGAGAAATCACAACCAACACTAAAGAAAGACAATTACAAGAACATGTTATGAGCAACTATACACCAGCAAATTTGACAGTCTGGAAGAAATGGATGCGAGAGATATATGGAGAGACATATAACTACCAAAACTGAACCAGGAAGAAATAGAAAACCTTAACAGACCCATAACCAGTAAGGAGATTGAAGCAGTCATCAAAAATCTCCCAACAGGGGCGCCTGGGTGGCTCAGTGGGTTAAGCCGCTGCCTTCGGCTCAGGTCATGATCTCAGAGTCCTGGGATCGAGCCCCGCATTGGGCTCTCTGCTCGGCAGGGAGCCTGCTTCCTCCTCTCTCTCTGCCTGCCTCTCTCCCTACTTGTGATCTCTCTGTCAAATAAATAAATAAAATCTTTAAAAAAAAAAAAAAAATCTCCCAACAAACAAGAGCCCAGGACCAGAGAGCTTCCCAGGGGAATTCTACCAAATATTTAAAGACAAATTAATACCTGTTCTCCTGAAACTGTTCCAAAAAATAGAAATGGAAGGAAAACTTCCAAACTCATTTTATGAAGCCAGCATTACCTTGATCCCAAAACCAAAGACCCCACTGAGAAGGAGAATTACAGACCGGTATCCTTGAAGAACACATAGGCAAAAATTCTCACCAAAATAATAGCCAATAGATCCAACAGTACATTAAAAGGATCATTCACCACGACCAAGTGGGATTTATTCCTGGGCTGCAAGGTTGGTTCAACATCTGCAAATCAACGTAATACAATACATTAATAAAAGAAAGAACAAGAACCATATGATACTCTCAATAGATGCTAAAAAAGCATTTGACAAAGTACAGCATCCTTTCTTGATCCAAATTCTTCAGTTTAGGGATAGAGGGTACATACCTCAATACCATCAAAGGTATCTATGAAAAACCCACAGCAAATACCATTCTCAAAGGGGAAAAACTGAGAGCTATTCCCCTAAGGTCAGGAACACGGCAACTATTCAACATAGTACTAGAAGTCCTAGCCTCAGCAATCAGACAACAAAAAGAAATTAAAGGCAACCAAATCAGCAAAGAAGAAGTCAAACTCTCACTCTTTGCAGATGATATGACACTTTATGTGGAAAACCCAAAAGAATCCACTCCAAAACTGCTAGAACTCATACAGGAATTCAGTAATTAAAAAAAAGTGTCAGGATATAAAATCAATGCACAGAAATCAGTTGCATTTCTATACACCAACGGCAAGACAGAAAAAAGAGAAATTAAGGAGCTGACCCCATTTACAACTGCACCCAAAACCATAAGATATCTAGGAATAAACCCAACCAAAGAGGCAAAGAATCAGTATTCAGAAAATTATAAAGTACTCATGAAAGAAATTGAGGAAGACACAAAAAAATGGAAAAATATTCCATGCTCATGGACTGGAAGAACAAATATTGTGAAAATGTGCTACCTAAAGCAATCTACACATTCAATGCAATCCCTATCAAAATACCATCAACATTTTTCAAAGAAATGGAACAAATAATCCTAAAATTTATATGGAACCAGAAAAGACCCCAAATAGCCAGAGGAATGTTGAAAAAGAAAGCCAAAGTTGGTGGCATCACAATTCCAGACTTCAAGCTCTATTACAAAGCTGTCATCATCAAGACAGTATGGTACTGGCAGGGAAACAGACACATAGATCAATGGAACAGAATAGAGAGCCCAGAAATAGACTCTCAACTCTTATGTCCAACTAATCTTCAACAAAGCAGAAAAGAATGTCCAATGGAAAAAAGACAGTCTCTTCAACAAGTGGTGTTGGGAAAATTGGACAGCCACATGCAGAAGAATGAAACTGGACCATTTCCTTACACCACACACAAACATAGACTCAAAATGGATGAAAGACCTCAATGTGAGACAGAATCCATCAAAATCCTTGAGGAGAACACAGGCAGCAACCTCTTTGACTTCAGCCGCAGCAACTTCTTCCTAGAATCATCGCCAAAGGCAAGGGAAGCAAGGGCAAAAATAAACTATTGGGACTTCATCAAGATCAAAAGCTTTTGCACAGCAAAGGAAACAGTCAATAAAACCAAAAGACAGCTGACAGAATGGGAGAAGATATTCACAAATGACATATCAGATATGGGCTAGTGTCCTAAATCTATTAAGAATTTATCAAACTCAAGACCCTAAGAACAAATAATCCAATGAGGAAATGGGCAGAGGACATGAACAGACATTTCTGCAAAGAAGACATCCAGATGGCCAACAGACACATGAAAAAGTGCTCCACATCACTCGGCATCAGGGAAATACAAATCAAAACCACGGTGATATACCACTTTACGCCTGTCAGAATGGCTAAAATTAACAAGTCAGGAAACGAGAGATGCTGTCAAGGATGCGGAGAAAGGGGAACCCTCTTACACTGTTGGTGGGAATGCAAGCTGGTGCAGCCACTCTGGAATCCAGCATGGAGGTTCCTCAAAAAGTTGAAAATAGGGGCGCCTGGGTGGCTCAGTGGGTTAAGCCGCTGCCTTAGGCTCGGGTCATGATCTCAGGGTCCTGGGATCAAGCCCCGCATCGGGCTCTCTGCTCAGCGGGGAGCCTGCTTCCTCCTCTCTCTCTCTGCCTGCCTCTCTGCCAGCTTGTGATCTCTCTCTGTCAAATAAATAAATAAAATCTTTAAAAAAAAAAAAAGTTGAAAATAGAGCTACCCTACAACCCAACAATCACACTACTAGGTATTTACCCTAAAGATACAAATGTAGTGATCCGAAGGGGCACATGCACCCAAATGTTTATAGCAGCAACGTCCACAATAGCCAAACTATGGAAAGAACCTAGATGACCATCAACAGATGAATGGATAAAGAAGATGTGGTGTATACACACACACACACACACACACACACACACACACACACACACACTGGAATACTATACAGCCATCAAAAGAAACAAAATCTTGCCATTTGCAACGACGTGGATAGAACTAGAGGGTATCATACTAAGCAAAATAACTCAATCAGAGAAAGATAATTATGATATGATCTCTCTGTTATGAGGAATGTGAGAGGCAGGGAGGGGGGCCATGGGGCGTAGGAAGGGAAAAAATGAAACAAGATGGGATCAGAAGGGAGATGAGCCATAAGAGACTCTTAATCTCAGGAAACAAACTGAGGGTTGCTGGGGACTAGGGGGTAGGGAGAGGGTGGTGGGGTTATGGACATTGGGGAGGGTATGGGCTATGGTGAGTGCTGTGAAATGTGTAAGACAGATAATTCACAGACCTGTACCCTTGGGGCAAATAATATACTATATGTTAATTTAAAAAATAAAAAACATTGGCTTATTTACATTATTATCATGTGGCTACTCATGAAATAGTGGTTAAGATCAGAGGCTCCAGATTAGACAGTCAAGGTTCAAATCCCACCTCTGTCCCCTTTGGTGCATCACTTAAAGATTTTAGGAGGTGCTCATTTGTAAAATGGCATTAATCGTAATATCCGCTCCATAGGGTTGTTATAAGGATATATTATAAAGTAATGTATGTAAATTTCCATCACAGACTCTGAGCCCAATGCATATTAGCTACTTTTCTCTCCCCATTTAGTCCCTCTACCCAGGCCAGGGCTGGGCAAACACCTCTCTACATCAACTTACATCCTTGGGACCTAAGGGTGGGTTTAGCAGTCAGCAGCTGTGGCCAAAGACCATTATTTATCTCCAGACACGGGAACAGATAGCTCTTACCCATACCTTGTTCCCTTTAATTATTTAAGGACCTTGTTCCAATAGGACCCTCCAAATCTGAGACAGCACTGGACACTGAGGGGTGCTGGTGTTTTGCTCATATCTCTACCAAGCCATCACTCCTTGATTCAACAGAGTAACTAAAATGAAGGAGACTTACTTTAGGTAATGAGTCAAGTTCAGAGCTGGAGGGGAGAAAGATCGTATCCAAGAACCCAGTTTTACCAACGAGAAAACAGAGGTACAGAGGGATTGAATGACTTAGCCAGGGATGCAGAGTTAACCAGAAATTTCTCCTCCACACCCAGCTGTCACCCTCACCACCTCATGTCCCCCAAGTCAGCATCAATGCCAGGCACAAGCTCTGTCTCAATACATGCATGGCTGAATCTCTGGAAAAAGTTCTCTTCCCCCAAATCCACCTTTCCCGTCTCCTTCCTCTAATTTCAATGTTGAGCCTTCCTGGAAATACCATTACTTGAACTTGAGGACCCAAAAGGTTTTTGTTTTTCTTTTCTTAACATGCCATATTTCTTTTTCCAAGGTAGGGGAAAATATTCACTGAAGTATCTTATGACAAACCAAGTCATTGGCAATTTCAAGTGCCTATTCAACTAGGACCACAGTCCATGCTAAGTGACCTTGGGCATGTTATTACATTCCTGTGACCCTCAGAGTCCTCATTTATAAAATAGGCTTCATAGCTGATAAAACGACTTCACAGGGTTATTTTTATTACTGAATAAGAAAGGGGATGCAAGAATTCTTTATGCCTCTAAAACACTACTTGATAACAAGAAAGCAGTATGTTTTTTGTCAATACACACCAAAAGAAAGTAAAACATTATTCCTTTTTTCTATTGCACGTGGGCCAACAACACAATATTTTATTATTTACTTGCTATTTCTGTAGCTAATTTCCCCGCTTTTATTCTTTCCTTTTATAAAAGAAGCAAAAAGGAAATCAATGAAGTAAAAATACTGCCATTTTCTGACACAAATCAAACTCTGTATCCAAATGCAAACAGAAAAATCAGCAGCATATGGGTCTGTTTTCTCAATCCTTCCTCTCCCCCCCAGGGAAAATCAACCATATGGTGGGAAGGAATCAACTGGGTTTTTCCATAGATGGGGACCAGCCTGGTCTTAAAGCTCTAAAGGAGGAAAGATATGGCATTTGCAAAAGCAGAAACGGTGTCATTGCTGACACCCTTCTCCCAGCTTGACTCCACCAACCAAACCAAGAAGAACCACCCTTCCCCCAGCTCTTCTCCACCAAAGAAGACAAAGGGGTATCCATGTAAAATCTGGTTCATGGGGACCATTAAAGGAAATGATGATTAAAGACCAAAATACAACCTGTCAAAGACTCTGAATAGACACATGCCACTTACTCAGCCAGATCCCATGTAAAGAGAAGCTATTAAAGCTATTAATCAACCTTCCAAGAGGCATCTCCTTTCCAGCCACCTCAGAAATAAAGACAACTCCTGGGATGGAATTGTGTTAATCAAGTATTCACAGCACGATAAGGAACAATTTGATTTCCACAATAACAACTAAAATGAAAAAGACCAATAACACCAAGTGTTGGCAAGGCTGAGGAGCACCCGGAACTCTCATATGTTGTTGACAGAAGTATATGTTGGGGACGCCTGGGTGGCTCATTGGTTTAAGTCTCTGCCTTCAGCTCAGGTCATGGTCTCAGGGTCTGAGCAGGAAGCCTGCTTCCCCCCTCCCTCTGCCTACCTCTCTGCCTACTTGCAATCTCTCTCTGTGTCAAATAAATAAAATCATAAAAAAAAAAAAAGAAGTATATGTTGGTAGAATGACTCTGTAGAACTCTCTGGTGCTTTCTTTAAGAGTTGAACATACACCTACCCTATGACACAGTAATTATTTGCCCAGGTTTTTATACAAGAGAAATCAAAATTCAGGCTCATGAAAGTCTTCACACAAAAACATTCATAGTAGCTTTATTCATACAAGCCCAAAATTGGAAACAGCCTAGGTGTCCATTAACAGAAGTTCAAATAAACTGTCATCCATTCATACACAGAATATTTCTCATAAATAATAAAAAATAAACTAACATAGATTGAGGGTCAGCAAATTATACTGGCAGAATAGCCACCTATTTCCTGTAAATAAAGTTTTACTGAAACAGAGAGCAGTGACCATCATTTGCATATTGCCAGAGACCTTATGACCGTCAGGCCTCAAATATCTACTATTTGCTTCTTTAAGGAAACGTCTTTGGACCTGACAAAGATAAAGGCAGAAAGATTATGCTGAGTGAAGGAGGAAGAAAAAAATCCAAAAACAAGAGGAGTGTGAACTTCATGATTTCGTTGCTGTGATGTTTTAGAATAGGCAAAACTAATCTATGTGGAAAATGTCAGGAGAGTGCTTGTTTCTGGTGGATGGAGAACTGACTGGGGAGGGGTACAGAGCCCTTTCCGAGGTGACAGAATTGGTCTGCATATCGGTGGAGCGTGGGTTCCGCAAACATAAGCAGTTTGTCCAAACTGATCAGAATTGCATAGTGAAGGTCTATACATTTCACCCCATATGTAAACTATACCTCCATTTAGAGATACTGAAAACAAACTGTTGTTCTTTTCAAGAGACACAAGGGTGGGATCTTACCCCTCAATGGGGCTGTCTTTCCCTTCGACTCCGTGGTCTCGTAGCTTTACATTTGAAATTCAACTTCAAGCTCATCCTGTACAGCTGTTTTTTCTTAATGACCAGCTGTTCCTAACGACCCAGCCTCGGGGCCCTTGGGATTCCTCAGAGGACGTGATTTTTAATCATATTTCATCTACGGTCTTTGTCCAAACAGCCCTATGGGACTTGCCCAATACATTCAGTTCAGAGCAAAGATGCTCTGGTTGAGGGAGAGCTGAGGCCAGGCCGACCTTCTCCTCCCTTCCACCGTTCCTCCCTCCCTCCAACTGCCCATCCTCTCCAGGGCCTGAGACCGGGGGCCAGTTCTCAAACCCCTGGACACGTGCACATCCCGCACATTAGCCCACAGGCTCTGTGGGCAGAAACAACTTCCGAGTGAAGGACCATGAGGAAGGCTGCCTTCCAAGGAGCAAATGACTTTTTGTTCGGTTTTCCCCATTTTCTTTCTTTTTTTTTTTTTAAAGATTTTATTTATTTGACAGAGAGAGAGAGATCACAAGTAGGCAGAGAGGCAGGCAGAGAGAGAGGGAGAGCAGGCTTCCAGCCGAGCAGGGAGCCCGATGTAGGGCTCGATCCCAGGACCCTGAGACCATGACCTGAGCCGAAGGCAGAGGCCACCCAGGCGCCCCTCCTCATTTTCTTGTATCAAAACCTCACTCGAGAGCTGTGGGTCATGAATCAAAACATACACACTTCACGGCCCCAGGTGTCAGGTACATTTACATCGAGCTGCCGCTACAGGAATAAGAACCAAACCAAACCTCTGCTGCCTCCTCACTCTCCCTCCGGCCCATTTCTTGTGAGAGACGCGTGTGTCCAGTGACCCGGCGAAGTGCCCAAAGCTGAGCTGCGGCTATTTCACCACACGAAGTGACACGGCTCTCGCCAGGCAGCACCGTCCCCGGGACAGCTGCAACTTACGAGGTCAGCCTCTCTCGGCTCTTAAGCACCACCTAGACCCTCAAGAACAAAGAATCCCACAGTGGAAAATGGACAAGGCAGAGGGTGGGAAATAACATTAGGAAACAATTTCTTTCTGTGGCTTCTTTCAAAATATAACTCCCAAGCAAAGCTAGCAACGGTGATTTAAATACAGAAAGCTGACCAAAGTCAGCATAATGCGGGGGAGATCTCTACCTGTCCCTCGAACATGTCACCATGTCTGTCCCAGATCTTCTTGCTGAATGGATCGTTTTAAGGCAGTGACTGAGACGTGCGGCAGTCCTCCCCTCTGTGCACTTTGCAGATGTCCTCTTACCCTGTGGCTGGACCCACCTGTCAGAGATTTGAGCTTTGCTTTTAAACACAAAATCCAGAGGAGAAGCTGGGGAGCTGAGGGGAGGGCAGCTGTCTGCCTGTATGTTTACCTTTGGGGAGGAAAAGAGAAAATAAGAGAAACACGGGCTCTGTCCCGAGGGAAGGAGCCGCGGATGGCAGCCGACTCAGCCCTTCTTGCCTTAGGGGAAATATTTATTTTCCCATTATAGTGTCCGCCTTGACGTCCGCGATCAGGTAGCTGAGCTTGCTTGTAGAGGCCCAAATCCCACTTTCATTTTGGTACTGGCCAGGGAAATAATGTCTGCAAGACCCTTTGTTTAGGGAACTGGGCTTGGAGTTTTGATGACATGAGGCTAGAACCTCTCCTTCCTATCATGCCCTTGAGGTTCCCCAGCACCCAGAGGGCACCGGCAAATGGGAAGTCTGCTCCAATCGACTCGTGGGGGTGAGGATCAAACCCTACAAGTCCCTCCCATCTGCTGAGCCCAAACCCAAAAGGCAAGCTCTTACACTCGCCACAGAAAGTATGAAGGCCATGGGATACCCACAGGAGAAGAGCAAAGATGGCAGGACGGCAGGACCACAGCATGGGTGACAGGAAGCAAAAACGGACCCATCCCCAAGCACGAGGTGTTCACAAGCCACGCCCCCGACACACCAGAAACGTGGCCCCATCTGGGTCCTCAATTCTAACCCAAACAGGTAACTAAGAGTTCCCTTCTGTCGGACAAGAGCAAGGGAGCAGGGAATTAACCAGGAAATAGAAGTGTAGGACTCACAGACCCCCCCCCCCAAAAGAAACCAGCATAATTCTCTTTGTTCCAAAACAAGCTACATACGGTATCTTTATGTGGATTACCATTTTTGGAGAACTTATAGAGAGTAACTCATACATACAGATCATAAACAGCACCATTATTCAGCATTTCTTTTTTTTTTCTTTTAAAGATTTTGTTTACTTGACAGAGATAGATCACAAGTAGGCAGAGAGGCAGGCGGGGGGGGGGGGAAGCAGGCTCCCCACTGTGCAGAGAGCCCGATGTGGGACTCGATCCCAGGACCCTGAGATCATGACCTGAGCTGAAAGCAGAGGCTTAACCCACTGAGCCACCCAGGCACCCCTTATTCAGCATTTCTAACAAAGTAGATACCTCTGTCGACAGAGAGAGCAAGGGGGGATCCTGAATTATCTCGGAGGTCCATAAACGTAACAACTCTTAAGAACTGAGTTCACTGCGGGGACGCCTGGGTGGCTCAGTTGGTTGGACGACTGCCTTCGGCTCAGGTCATGATCCTGGGAGTCCCGGGATCGAGTCCCGCATCGGGCTCCCAGCTCCATGGGGAGTCTGCTTCTCTCTCTGACCTTCTCCTCGCTCATGCTCTCTCTCTCAAAAGAAATAAAATCTTAGGAGGAAAAAAAAAAAAAAAAGAACTGAGTTCACTGCGGATAGAGCATCAGCGTCCTGTACTGCGTCTCTACGCGGCACAGAGCCCCGTGACTGACTGCAGTGCTCACCCTGGTCTTGTAGTTGCAGGAACTGAGCTGTAGACAGTGCGATGACGACCCCAGATCCCACAGCTTGTCTGGCTGATTCCAGAGTCAGAACTCACATGCGCTGCCCTAAACCCCTTCCCATGGTTTCCCATACAACTTTTAGTGCCGCTGGGAGAGTTAACTTCGAATTCCGGGTAATGCCAACCAACCCGGCATTTGCACGTGGGGCTTCACACAGGATAATGCAAAACGGGCCTTTAATAACCCCCACCGCGCTGTAAAACCAAGAGGGGAACTGAGTGCATAGCCCTTTTGAGGGAACCAGCTGTTTTCCATCTTGAGCCCGGGACCTGGCAAATCTAGCCAGAGAGGGCCTGTTGGGTCTAGCCAAAGAGGGTAAGCCTCCTAGATGGCAGAGCTGAAGATGGGAAGGATTTACCTGAGGTCAAGTGTGTCACGGAAGACAGCAACTGGAAGACAGGATGGGTCTGACTATAAGCTTTCTACATGGGCCTAGGGGACAGAACGGGGGAGACTGTGAGATTCAGCCACGGCCCCCAAACTCGGAGAAGGCATACGTCATCTAGCAGATCTGGGTTACTTCGACAGCTGTCCGAGTACTACGCCGGGTGGATTAAAGAACAGAAATTTAGGGGTGCCTGGGTGGCTCAGTGGGTTAAAGCCTCTGCCTTTGCCTCAGGTCATGATCCCAGGGTCCTGGGATCGAGCCCTGAATCAGGCTCTCTGCTCAGCGGGGAACCTGCTTCCCCCTCTCTCTCTGCCTGACTCTCTGCCTACTTGTGATCTCTGTCAAATAAATAAATAAAATCTTAAAAAAAAGAGAGAGAGAGAGAAGAGAAATTTATTTTCTCTGTCTGGAGGCTGAAGTCTGATAGAGTGGGCTTCTTCTTGGCTTGGAGGTGGCGGTCTTCTGGACGTGTCCAAGTTTCTCTTTATAAGGACTCCAGTCACACTGGATAGGGGCCCAACCTGAAGGCCTCACCTTAACTACCGCCTTAAAGACCTTATCTCCAAATATGGTGATGTTCCGAGGTACTGGGGCTAGGACTCCAACGGAGGAATTTGTTGGGGGCACAGTTCAGCCCACGACAGGCTGTGTGGCAGTTCTGAGTGAAGGTGGGATCGTGGCTGACTTCTTCCATTGGTTGGTATTTACAGACGAGCAGCACACACTGGACTCCAGCCTGGGAGGGAGAGGAGGGGAGGTTGAGAGTTTTCGAAGGGGCAGGTGTAAGACCCCAGGAAGTCCCCAGGGTCTCAAGAGGGTGGAAATGGGGTTTTTTGTAAAACACAGACCCTACGAGTGCAGGGGTAGGAATTAGGGGAAACCTCAACGTCCAGATGAGGTCCGTACCAGGTCCAGGCCAGCGGTGTGAGCTCGGGGAGGGGGGCTGGGGGGGACTCGTCCCATCTTCCAGAGCTGGGAAGGGTGTAGGAGAACAAAGCCATTAGCCACAGTGGACCAGGTGAGGGAAACGGTTACACGTCCAGCTAGACAGCGGACGTGCTCCCAAGCACTCAGGCTTAGTTCCTGCCATGAGCTGACAGCACGTGGGGAAAAGGCTGAACCCCATCACTTTGCACAGCTGAGTCATAAAACCATAAAAATCACAAAACTCCTTCAAGGTCCGCAACACCCCGCCAGCCCCGCACCGACATGAAACGCACGTGGTTGGTTCTACGAAACGCCTACCCGCGGCATCCGAGGGGCCAGCCTGCCACACCTGAACACGCAAATGGCTCCGTTCCCAGAAACATCCCCTTCTTTGCAATCCAAGAAGATACTCAGGAAGACCCCTGGCTAATTGGAGGGACGCCCAGGACCCCTACCTGATGATACGTGAAGTCATGATCCCGCAAATGAGCCAATAAGCCGAACGTCATGGCATGGGCACCCCCATCTGTCTGCCGCTGGAGCCAGCCGGCGCTGCCCTTCCCAGGACACAGCGTCTCCTGTAACATCTGGAAAGCCTCCCCGTTTGTTCACGAAGAATTTGTGGCAGAACATACAGTGCTCTCGAAATGTGACCCAAGAGGCTCCAGAAACGGGGCTCCGGAGTTTAAGGGAAGTAATAAAGTGGATTTCTTGCAAATGTTAAATCGTGATTAATTGTCCCAAAGACACGTCTCTGACTGTCAATCCCAGCGGACGGAAGTGAGAGAAAAACATCCCTGTACAGTCAGCCCCCGAAGCGGAAAGGGCAGACAGCAGAGCTCACGAAGGTTCCCTTGACTTTGAGCAGTTGGTTCTCAGAGTGTGGCTGCGGCAGCAGCACGGATGGGATTTGTTAGCGATGCAAATCGGGGGGCCCACTCCGGGCCTACTGGCCCAGAAATTGCCCTCCAGGTGACGATGATGCACACACAAGTTAGGGAAGTGTTAACTGAGTGGTTTGCAGGCAAGCTTCACCCTGTCCCCCTTCTCCCCACTGTCACTCACGTTAGTTCCACGAACATTCACTGGGCACTCACCCAGTGAATGGCACGGGCCGGCTACCGTGGATCCGCCTCTGCTTTTCTCCTATTTCCCTACAGTTCTTCCTCCGAAAGGGCTCTAAGACCTATTCGTCTTTCCACTTCTGGAACCAGGGTCATCCTATTACACTGCCTTACAGCACACGCTTCCCAAACCAGACTCCTCGCCTCAGTTTCTCCCCAAGCCCTACTGCCCCTCTTGTCCCAGAACCCCTCTGCGGGAACATTGCAGTGGTCCCCACCACACCCCACATCTGGTCCAAATGTCTCCACTGGCTTGCAGGGTCTCCAAATTCTCCGCCCCACACTCACCCTGTTCTGAGCAGCTCTCTCTCCCCGCACGGAATAAAACCGCACTCCTGAAGGCAGAACCACCGTGGACGTGTCTGAGAATCACGGGCATGTGGTGGTTAAGGAAGCACGGCAGGTATCACAGAAAGGGCAAGCCACTTCACACATCACCTCAGTTTTTCATCAGCAGAAGGGTGACATGAAGAACCACGGTACCTTCACTAGGTGTCTTTCTTCAGGAACAAATTACCACAGACTGGATGCCTCAAACAATAAATATTTACTTCTCAGGGTCCTGGAAGCTGGGAAGTCCAAGCCCAGGGGCCAACAGATCCAGTCCTGGCGAGGGCCCACTTCCGGGTTTGCAGACGGCCATCTTGTTTCCAGACGTGACAGAGCAGAGAGGAGAAGAAAGCCCTCCTGCCTCTTCTCATCCCGGGGCTAATCCCACTCACCAGGGTTCCACCCTCATCACCTAATCACCTCCCAAAGGGCCCTCCTCCTAATAGGATCACATGGATGCTTCAGATCTCAACATATGAATGGTGGAGGGGAGGGAGGGTGAGGAGACAGACATTCAGCCCATAACACGGGAATATGATGAAGAGCCAAGTGAGGTATTGCATTTTGAAAGCAACGTGTAAGACATAAAGTGTAAGAGCACCTGGTTTTCCCACTACTCATTTCATATGACTTCTGAACAAAACTCAAGAGCTCACCGTTATCTTGATTGTAGTGACGGTATCAAGGGCATAAACATATATTAGAATTTATGAGGTTGTATATTTTTTTAAGATTTTATTTATGCATTCATTCATTTATTTGCCTAACTTACTTATTTAGAACACACATGCACAAACAGGGAGAGGGGCAGAGGGAGAGAGAAAATTCCAAGCAGGTTCTATGTCCAGCACACAGAGCCCAACACGGGGCTCAATTTCATGACCTTGAGATCATGTTCATGACCTGAACCAAAACCGAGAGTCGGAGGCTTAACTGACTGAGCCACCCAGGTGCCCTGAAGTTGTATAATTTAAATATGCACAGTTTATATAAATTATACCTCAGCCTAACTGTAAAAAAAAAAAAACAAAAAACAAAAAAACAATGTTGACCTGGCTTTCAGTAATGTCAGAACAGCTTGTACAAACTAAGCCTTCGGCAGGTAATAAAGACCAAAGCCAGACAAAGTGTAATTTTTCTAAAAATGTATTTAAAAGTGTGGGAGAGGAACCAAAAGCAGGCCAGACTGGACAGGAGTCGAGCTCTGTAAAACAGCAGCAGAAGGTAAAATTTGTTACTGCAGTAGACTTTTACCTGAAGGTCCTCTCCAATTTGCATGCATCTGGCAGAAGGCCACAGACTTAAGTGGCTTCAGTCATCAGAGGAGAACTTGGTGGCTAGAAGAACAGTCAGAAATTCAGAGGTGGAATCCTGGGAGGCAGGCAGCTGCAGATGGGATGAACCCATAAAAATCCGTATATGAAATCCACCCAGATCGCTGGCTGCCTACCAGCCTGCACCGCACAGACAGGATGGACCATGATGAGGGTGGGGGCATGGTGTTGGTGAAAAAAGAGTACCTGGAAACTGAAATAAATAAATGAAGATGTCCCGAGGACCCTAGTGCAAGGGACTGAGCTTGGAGTTTAAGTCCAGCCAAGTCAAGGGTCTTTAGAATTAAGAATCCTATCAAAAGGACCTTCACAGGATCCAGAGTCTCTGTAACGTACATTTAGTAACATCTGGGGACTGATCCAAAATCACTAGACATGAAAAGAAAAAACAGAAACCATTTTTGAGAGAAAAAAAATTTTTTTAAGCAATTCAGAGATGATCCAGAAATTCCAATTAGTGCATAAAGGGGGCTCCTAGGGGGCTCAGTCTGTTAAGCTTCCAACTCTTGATTTTAGCTCAGGTCATGATTTCATTGTCCTGAGATTGATCCCCTCTTCTCCCCCACCCCCGGCATCAGGCTGTAAGCGTGGAGCCTGCTTGAGATTCTTTCTCTTCCTCTTCCTCTCTCCCTCCCTTGTGCTTGCACACTCTCTCACTTTCTCTAAAAAAAATTAAATGGTATTTAAAAATTAGGGGTGCCTGGGTGGCTCAGCAGGTTAAGCCTCTGCCTTCAGCTTGGGTCATAGTCCCAGGGTCCTGGGATCAAGCCCCACATCTGACTCTCTGCTCAGTGAGGAGCCTGCTTCTCCCTCTCTGTCTGCATCTCTGACTACTTGTGATCTCTCTCTCTCTCTCTCTCTGTCAAATAAATAAATAAATAATCTTTTAAAAATAAAAGTAATAAAAATAAAAATTAGCACACAAAGACTCTAGAGCAGCTATTATACATATGTTCAAGAACTTTAATGAAAATATATACACAATGAATGCACAGATGCAGAAATCTCAGCCCTGAAATTAGACATTATAAAAAAGGAACCAAATGAGAATTACAAGTAAAAAGTACAATAACGGGAATGGGATTAACAGCAGATTTGGAGATAGCAGAAGAGTCTCTGAGACTCAAGGAAGACCAATAGAAACCATCCAAACTGAAGAACAGAGGGGGGAAAAAGATGGAAGGAAAATGAACAGAGCCTTAGAGACTGTATGACATCAATCTGTTCAGCTTATACTTGGAATCCCAGGAAAAAGAGCAAACAGCGAATGGACGGGAGAATAATTGAGGCATTTTAATAGGCTTATGATTTCTAGCTTTAGTAAAAACAATCACAGACTCACAAGACTCAACAAAACCCAAGCAGAATAACTATTTTTAAAAAATTACATCCCGGCAAACTACAGAAATACAAGGTTCAAATCTTGAAGACAGCCAGAGAAAGGGTCACGTTACATCCGTGAGAATAACACAAATGAGGGTGTACTCTTCATCAGAAACCACGGAGGCCAAGAGACAGTGGAACGGTTATCTTCAACCCGCTGAACGAAAAACCGGTAAACCCAGAATTCGTCATTACACGGCAAAACTCTCCTACAAGAACTCCTAAAGGAAGTTCTCCAGTCTGAAGAAAAAGGAATGTGGGTGGTAACTCGAATATACAGGAAAGTGTGAATGTTAATAAAAATAAAATGTATGACGTGGTCTCTGAATTACAGATGGGGGGCTACAGGGCATCTGGGTGGCTCGGTCGGTTGAGTGTCTGACTCTTAATTTCCGCTCAGGTTGAGATCTCAGGGTGATGAGACCAAGCCCCAAGCTGGGCTCCATGCTGAGTGGGGAGCCCACTTAGGATTTTCTCTCTCCCTCTCCCCCTCCCCCCGCTCATGCGCTCTCTCTCTCTCTAATAAATAATAATAATAATAAAATGGAAAACACACATTCCAGGTCACCTAAATGTTCAGACAAGCAAATTTTACCTTCCTGGTTTATTTTTCTTAATCTTAATAGAAATAAATACACATTTCATATAAAACCCTAGTATTGATTTTGAAATGCTAGAACTGTCTCCAAAACATTTCGAAAATTTTGACTCAGTCAGAATGTTCCCGATTTGCTGATTCTGTTCACATCATTGACGGTGTAGATTCATTTGAAGGGCCCTGCTCGGGTTTTCGTGATAAAAGCAAAAGTCTACATTGAGGCAGGAGGAAATAATGAACTAATTTTGGTAAGAATTTTAAGACATAAATAAAGGTAAACAGCTCCACACAAACTGTATGCAGGCTCCAAGAAGGGGACGGCTGATAAAAATCATGGAAAATAAAACACACTTCTGTCCCGTTCCCTGCTATTTTTTTCCAGCTGGGACTCTCACAGGAATGTTTTTTCCATCATCTCCATCATCTTTGTAGATCCTGCTCTCTCCATACAGCTGGAATGCCCTCTCCTCAAATAAACTTGCCCTCTTCTCCCCAGGCAGAAGAATTTCTGCATTTCAGGGCTCTCTACCTTGAATTATAGTCGTTTGTGTACAAGCTACAGGGAATCGGATTTCCAGTCAGGGTTCTCAGAATAAATAGTGTCAGAACCTCCCAGGCAGTATGGCACTAAATCAGAGTCCAGACACAGGAGGTTGGAAGGCGGGGGTGGGGGGAGAGTGTTCCCAGAGAAGCAGCTCTCTGGGTCACTGGGTGCCTGGAGACACCAATGCTGGTCAGGGTCATCTGGCCACTGGCTCAGCCTTCTGCCCCAGGGGTGGAGGGCGGGGGTGCCATCTTGTGGTTGATGAGTTTGACTTAGGAACCAAGAGAGCGCAGTGCGGGCAGATGTCCCATAAGGTGTGAGGACGGGTGGCTTGGCCTCTCCTCTCGGGCAGAACCTTCCGAGCTCCAACAGAAACACCAGCAACACTGTGTACCCCATGGGGGACCCAGAGGCAAGGAAAAGCCGGGGGAGTAATTTGACATTGCTCCTGCTTGGAGCTCCAGATCCTCGAAGTTCAGTGGTACGTGGGTGGCCCCAGGCACTGTCTCCCCATCTGCAGACAAAGCTCTCCAGGCTGCAGCTTATACGTAAATTCTGTAGGTCAGAGCATACCACAAGCTCCGTCAACACCTGCTGGAGGGATTCATGAAGGCCTGGGTCCCGACCAGCCACTCCAACTGCACCGAAGGAAGCAGACGCTGAGGGCCCCCGTGTTCCCAGCAGGCAGGGAGGCCAGGACACCCAACTCGGCCCAAAGCTATCAGAAAACAACCTGAACGTTCAGTTGTCCGCTCCCAGAATAATGCTATACTTGTGGGGTTTGTAGTTTCTGAAGCTGTCCCAATGCAGGGGACCTCAACGCAAACTCCTTCCTCCTCATCTCCCCTTTCCTGGCAGAGCCCGTCCCTCTGCCCACACTGCCCTTTCTGTGCATGACCCCCGCCCCTCTGCCTAGAGGCCTGAGTGTGATCTCGGACTCTTCGTACATCCAACTACAGATCCTGCCATTTTGGCCTCTGGACAGACTGTACTTTCCAAAAGCGGCCAACAGCCATATTTCCAGATCCACAGATTCTTCTAGAATCTTGCCATTCCCCATCAAGTAGTGCAGACTATTTTCTCTCCTCCTGAACTGGTGACTGCCTTGATGACCAGAACGTTCCGAAAACAATGGGACGTGACTTTGGAGCTGCACCATAAAACTAACTGTCATTCCACCCAGTGCGCTCATTCTATCTGTCTGTCTGTCTCTCAACACTCACCCTCAGAATCCAGACACCATGTTGTGCAGAATCCCAGGCCATGTGGTGAAGCCACACCTGGGTGTCCCCATAAGATCCTGAGCAAGAGCCAGCATCAACCAGCCAGATGTATGTGACTGAGGCTTCGGAGGATTCCATGGATGGATGGATGGACAGACAGATGGACAGGTAAGATACAGAAAGATGGAGAGACCAAATACAGGAAAACGTGAGTTGTAGAATCTAGAGGCTGAGTTTATGGACATCACATATTATCCTTCCTACTTTTGCACATGTTCGAAATTTTTCATTTTAAAAGTTTTTTTAGGAAATGAAAATAAAATAAATCTTCAATGACTACCCACAGACGGAAATCCAAATTCCAAAGTATGGCACACAAGCTTCTTCTGCATCTGGCTTCCACTAACTTCTGTTCCATGCCTGGATCCTCCCCAGGTCTTCTCCAGAGCTCCAGGCACACCTATGCACGTGCAGATCCCTGATGGAGCCAAGGTCCCCCAGGCTGATACTGTGCTCCGACATGACCTCTATGTAAAGGAAGCCCCCCATTTTCTTTCTCTGTCATCCTATGAGGGTATCAACCCTGAGCTCAGAGGTCCCCTCTGAGAGGCCTCCCTGACCCTGGAGATCCAACCAGGATTCCCCCAGCATCTGCAGCAGACCCCCACAGCAGCCCTACGGCAATGGCTTACTTACCACCATACCTCTCCTTCCTGAGCAAGAGCTCCACGAGGGCAGGGCTGGGCCTTAACCATCGGTCTTACCCATCTGGGACACAGTAAGCATGGAAGAATCTCTTATGTTGCCTAAGAAAAGATGGCCAACCGAATCTAGGTCAAGCACAAGGGCATTTGGTCCTCTGCTCCCTCTCCTTCCCTCGCCTGAACCCCAGGCATTGTAGTTATACCATCTCAAAATTTGACTACTATCTACTGAGTGTCTTCCTGGCACCAAGCACTGCCCATGTATTGAGGATACAATGAGAATTAAACAGACAAGAGTCCCTGAGCTTATGTGGCTTATCCTTAATAAGAAAAACAATAATAATACTAGAACGTTAAACTACTTAGTCACGTCATTCGATGAAATACTGTCCTCCATGATGGGAGTGATACACCTCACCTTATCAAAATAGGCACAGCCCAAGAGTTGAAGTCCATGGCCATACCATGACTTGGGGAGCACAGGCCCGCCATCTTGTTTCCCACTCACACGGCTGGGGGATTCCAGGATCCACATCCACAGCCATTCTGCCCAACCCCCAGGGTTCCAGACGACCCTACATGCACTACCCCCTCTGAGGTTCAGGGGAACCACCAAACGACGGCCTGTTGCCCTCCCACCTTCTGCTGGGTCAGTGGCCAGCAGCTACACAATGCACTGTGTTGTGACAGAAAAAAAGGGGGGTGGGATCATAATCGTGATAGTGAAACCTATACAGTTGCTTTGCAGGGGCACAAAACCCACACCCTACTCCAGCACCTGCTCCTTTCCTGGCCCCTTCACCTATCCCTTGTTTTTCTTTCCCTGCTACCAGTTTTCCATAATCCCTCTTCTCCTCCCCTGTAGGATGAACAACACCTTCCTCTCAAGCCAACAGGAAGCTGCGGGACATTTCAAAGCCACGCATTACTGCTAATCTCAGCAACTGGGTTATTCTGCTTCTTAAAGAAATCATGAAATATAGTGCGATTTCAGGACTAAAGGACCTTGATTTATTTGGTAAACATTATTAGGCTACTATGAGCTTGATAAGCAACAAGTGCAAGGCATTGCGGAAACTGGGAGATGGTGACACATTTGCCGGTAAGTGGCTTTCACTCTAGAGGGTTTGGTCCTTGTGGGGTCTCCTGTCCTTCTCAAGAGCAGTCCAAGATGGCATCTATCCACTGCTATGGGGAAAACCAAGATTCTTAGATAAGACTAGAGCCAGAAAAGGATTATTTTAGGGCTCTTACAATCCATTCCTAAACCTGGTTAACTTCGTCAATAGTTTTTTTTTTTTTTTTTTAAGATTTTATTTATTTATTTGACAGAGAGAGAGAGAACACAAGCAAGGGAAGCAGCAGACAGAGGGAGAGAGAGAAGCAGGCTCCTCGCTGAGTGGGGAGCCCGATGCAGGGCTCAATTCCAGGACCCTGAGACCATGACCTGAGCCAAAGGCAGACACTTAACCCACTGAGCCACCTAAGCGTCCCTCACCAATATTTCTGATGAACACATACACCTGCATCTCCCTTTTTCACTTCTTTGCCCTCCTCCAAAATTCTTCTTCTATCATGTTTTCTTCTGTCCTATGTGGTTTTCTCTTACCTACTCCTCAATTCCCTCCCCTTCCATAAAATCACTCTCATGTTCCGCACACCCCGGTAACCCCAAGGGCTGAAAACAATCAAGCAAAATACCAGATGGGTGGGCAGCAGATAAAGGGAGGGTGTGTCCTTTCCTTTTTTTCTTTTTTTTTAAGATTCCATTTATTTATTTGACAGAGAGAGAGAGATCACAAGCAGGCAGAGAGGCAGGCAGAGAGAGGGGGGGAAGCAGGCTCCCCGCTGAGCAGAGAGCCCGATGCGGGGCTCAATCCCAGGACCCTGAGATCACGACCTGAGCTGAAGGCAGAGGCTTTAACCCACTGAGTCACCCAGGCGCCCTCCTTTCCTGAAAATAAATCTAAACTGAGCAGAAAATCAAAAACAGTCAAGGAAAACACTCTAGAAATTTTCGATCCACATGTCCCAGTGGTAAGACTCCCACAACCCCACACTCTTCACACTATTCACTGTCTTTTTACAAATACAATCACAACTACTTAAAGGAAAGCCATCCCCAGCCCCACAATGGCTCTGGGAATGACTCCCAACATATGCAGCTCTGCTTCCACATTCAGCCATATCGCGTGTATTTCTAATATAGTTTCAAGCAATTCCCAGTTGTCTTTGGCAACGTCCCAGAACCTTTCTCAAATAAAGCAAAAGCAAATAGCACAAAAACTTCAGAATCAAAAAAAATATCCTTTGGCACAACCCAGAGAATTCCATTACAGTGCAATGCAAGTTTCCGAATTGTTCAAGTAGATTAAAAACCCAGTCCGCATTTGTTCTACATTTTGCATTCTGCAACAGCCACAGGCACAAATCAGAGAGAACGGAGCAAAGTCTAAGGCAATAATAATGAGTAAATCCACGTCCCCAAATTAGTAACTTGCAAGTAATTGGAGATCAAAAATTCCTAATGAGAATATTTCCAAGACACAAACTTTCTTTCTGGAATGGTGGCTCCGTAGAGACAGATACCCCTTCTACTAAGTTTTTTCACTACCGTTCCTCCTCCTTCTAACTCACTAGGCCCCTCAAAAACACCAGATTCCCACGGGGGCTTCCGATGAATCATACACGCTTGTAATTCTGCCTTCACCCCGTTTAACGACAAAAGTGAAGTAAGAAAAGTGAATTAAGCATCACAGATTATACAGCTATAAAACATAATGACATTGGTTTAATAAACTTTCATTAAAAAGCTCAGGACCCTATGGTCCCAGACCTGTATCTCCTGGAGAGACATTTGCCATGAGTTATTTTGGGGCTATTCTGACTTTCAATTAGCCGGACCTTTTCGATATTAAAACACCAACACCCGTCACTATGGTACTCATGCAGGCACAGGAACACACACTCAAAATTCCAAATAAGCTAGATTTTAAACAAAGCTTCCTCCTTCCAAAAGAGTATAGCCTTTGCATGATCTACTTCTTTGAAGGGGGGAAGGAAAAGCAGCCACCCATGCATTGTTATGGAAATGGAAGATTTCATTCACTTTAATTCACTCATCATTACATAAACCAACATTCCCTAGCAGGGCAGGATGTAAATAAAAACCAGCCATAATCCTCAAGGAGACTATGGTCAAATGGAAAAGAGAAACAATAAATTAAAACGACAAAAGTTTCGACAAGGTGTTATAAATTCAACACAAAGGAAGGGAGACTCTAGATGGAAAGAATTTGCCCTCCCCATGCAGAAGGTCACGGACAGCCTGGCTAGGGTTAATATCCCATCTAAAAAGCAGACTAAACTAAGAAACCATTACACAGGGGCACCTGGCTGGCTCAGTCAGTAGAGCATACAATGCTTGATCTCGGGGTTGTGAGTTCAAGCCCTGTGACGGGTATAAAAATTACTTGAGGGGCGCCTGGGTGGCTCAGTGGGTTAAAGCCTCTGTCTTCAGCTCAGGTCATCATCTCAGGGTCCTGGGATCCAGCCCCGCTTTGGGCTCTCTGCTCAGTGGGGAGCCTGCTTCCCGCCCTCCTGCCTGCCTCTTTGCCTACTTGTGATCTCTGTCAAATAAATAAATAAAATCTTTAAAAAAATTACTTAAAAAAATAAAATCTTAAAAAAAGAAGAAATCACATTATGTAAAATTCAAGTAATTCACTTCTACTTCCAATCAAGACAGAGTAACAGCGACCAAATTTACTGTCCCACCTGAATCCACCAGAATAGACTAAACATGAAAAAAAAAAAGTTTTCAAGATGCTGGACATCAGACAACAAAGTACAATGGACCCCAGTAGAGAGGAACCAAATGAGGTGAGCCACTCCCTTGAGAGTTTCAGGACTAACATTCAGGACAAGGGAATTCAGGCCAAGGCCAGCAGCCATCCTGAGTTGAAGGGTAGAGACGAGGGTCCGTGGAGACGGAGACAGCAAGGACTCACAGGGCAAAGCGCGGGAGGGGGAATGCTGCACGGGAGAGAATCCCAGAGGTCTGCAGAGGGACCCCTCCAGCATCAGCTGAAAACCGATCGTGCATTAGTGTGAAGAAAGGACCCAGTGCTGGGGAAAGAACCACCCAGAAGGAAGAGAGGTAACAGCGGCTGGGATTCACAGAGGGCCACGAACCATGTCTGTTGCCACCAGCCAATGGATACATAGATACTAAATACAATTTAACAATCAATGCAGAAGATGGCCGACAGGAGCGGTGCCTGGGAGGTTCAGTTGGTTCAGCGTCAGACTCGTGGTTTAGGCTCAGGTCATGATCTCAGGGTCCTGGGATGGAGCCTCCTGTGGTCGGGCTCCCTGCTCAGTGGGGAGCCTGCCTGTTTCCCTTGCTCTCTGCCCCTCCCCCACTCATGCGCTCTTGTGCACACCCAGACGCGTGCTCTCTCCTACAAATAAATAAATAAATAAACAAATAAATTTATTTACAAATAAATAAATCGATAAATAAATCTTGAAAGGAAAAAAAAAAGAGAGAGAGAACCAGCTGGAGTTTATCCCCACTTGCAGAAACTGACTGGTTCCAAAATTCCTATGGAAATACGAAGGACCTAAAACAGGTAAAAGGGCTTTTAAAAAAGAAGCACAACGTCAGAGGCCTCACGCTACCCATTTTAAGACGCACTACAAAGCCACAGTAATCAGGCAGTGTGGTGGTGTTGTGAATACAGACATGCACAGCCAAGAAGCAGAACGGGGAGTCCAAAAATAGATCCCCACGTACAGGATCAACTGATTTCTGACAAACCTACCAAGGCAATTTCTGGGAGAAAGGGCCGTCTTTCCAAAAAAATGAGTCTGGAACAACTAGATATCCATACACACACACACACACACACAAACAAAACAAAAAAAAACCCCTACCTCAATCCGTAACTTGCACCAGATACAAAGATTAATTTCAACGTGGTCATAGATCTAACAGTGAAACTAAACTTTAAAACATAGAAGATAGGGGCACCTGGGTGGCTCAGTGGGTTAAGCATCTGCCTTCGGCTCAGGTCATGATCTCAGGGTCCTGGGATCGAGCCCTGCATCGTGCTCCCTGCTTGGCAGGGAGCCTGCTTCCCCTTCCCTCTCTACCTGCCTCTCTGCCTACTTGTGATCTCTCTCTCTCTCTGTGTCAAATAAATAAATAAAAAATCTTTAAAAAAAAATAAAACATAGAAGAAACTCTTTGTGACAATGGGTTAAGCGAAGACTTGTTCAATAAGATACCAAAAGCACGATCCATAAAAGAAGAAACTGATAAACCGGACAGCCGTCTTTGAAAGCTAGAGCCTTTCTTCGAAATTCACCATTAAGAGAATGAACGCACAAGCCACGGACTGGGAGAACCTGTTTGTGAGTCACATATCTGATACGGTGATTGTATCGAGAATACACTAAGAATTTTCAAAACTCAAGAACAAAAACTGAAAAGTAAAATATGTGCAATGATTTGAACGCAAAAACAACCCTAGGTATTAGGGAAAGGCCAATTACAGTTAGGAAGAGACACCACCACACACACGTTATAACGGCTCCAATTGAAACTTTCATACACCGCTGGTGAGAATTTAAACGGAAATTGGATCAGTCGTCTCTGAAAAATGCTTTCTGAAGTATTTACCTACGATATAATCGAGCCAGTCTGTGTCTGGTTATTTCCCTCGGAAAAATAAAAGCCTGTATCCATACAAAGACTCCTACACGAGCGTTCTGAGCAGTCTCATTCGGAACAGACGAAATCTGGACTCGACCCAAACGCCCATCAACAAGAGAACCGACGGACACACTGTGGGCCACTCGTAACGGAGAGCGCTCGGCGATGAAAAGGAATGAATTACTCATACGAGCCACAGCACGGATGAGCCCGGACAATCACGCCGGGCGGAGGCAGTCGGCCAGGGGAGAATGCGCGCCGTGTGACCCCCTTCGTGCGGATCCGGGTGAAGAGGCAAACCCCCTACCACCCGGAAGGCGAACCAGCCGTGGTCTGGAGAAAGGCAGATGGGAGGGGAGGGAAGGATGATGACAGCGGCGCACAAGGAAACTTTTCAGGGTGACAAATAGGTATGTGAGCTTGAAGGTGGTGGTGGTTTCCCTGGCGCGTGTGTATTTCAAAACGTTTCAACGCGTACCCTTTAAACATGCGGTTTAATGACTGTTGATTATACCTCAACAAAGCTGTTTAAAAAAACCCTTCTAAAAAGTTTAATTAAGTATAAAGAAATGGAGAATTCTGAACAAATCAGATGGGCATTTTATCTCCCTTCTTGATGTATTTGTTTCGGGGGGCGGAGGTAGGGGCAGAGGGAAGACGAGAATTCCAAGCAGACTCCCCGCTGAGCACGGAACCCAAGGCAGGGCTTGATCTCACGACCCTGAGATCATAAGCTGAGCTGACACCCAAAGTCAGGCACACAACCGACTGAGCCCCCAGGTGCCCCTCTCCGTTTTATGCAGGAGGAAACTCAGTGATTTGCCAGGGAAACAGAGGACTTTACTTAGGTTCCCTACAGATGCCCTGCGTGGAGCACCCACACTAATTTGCAAAAGAAAGATCAGTGGGTGCGCACGCAGAGCTTCCCCGCTGAAGTCGCACAGCTCTGGAAGGACCGCGCTTCAGAAGACAGAAACATTGATCTCTGTTACAACCCCAAGCTCAGAGGGCCCTGGAGCAGGAGGTAAGGAGAGTTTCGGGTGGGGCAAGAGCGGCCTCCTGGGAAGCCTTTGCCCACCTCGCCAAGGAGGGCTGCGGGTCACGTCTGCAGGGACACTCGCACCCCATACTCAGCCCCTCCACACAGAGGCTCCAGCATGGTCTGAACTCCTAAATTCCGCCCTCATTGTTTCACCTAAAAAAAAATTTAACAGGCTTAATTTTAACATTCAAGTCGAGCCAAGCCAACTTCGTTTGCAATGCAAAGGGTAACAGCTTTAAAGGTAGAAATGAAAACATATACTTGAAATAAACAATCAGCAGCACCAGAACTCAAACCTGGCTCAGGGTCCAAGGTCGGCCTTCTCCCCATACCTCTCGGGCTCCCCAGCATGGCGCCAGCCCCGCCTCACTCAACCCATCTTTCCCTGCTATTTTTGCGATTCGGTCCATCCATGTAAACTGAATTATTTTTCCAGCTTTTCTGATTTTAAATATTCATCCTCTTGAAGTAGGTCAGTCTTTCATGAGCCTCTGCTTCTCTTTGAACTGATTCCCTTTTGCTCCGTATCTCCCCTAATAGGGACGTGTGATGCATTCAAAGGGTGAAATCCAATTCCCGTTAATTTTATTGATTCCTTTCAGGGCCTCCTTATTTCTTATGCTAATTCATGTTTATTTCAAAAAGAGAAAACAAAACAGCCTTTTGGAGAGAATGCCTTCAAAATCTGTAAAGAGCTCCCGCATTCTTTTAGTCAATTATGAGTGAGCTATCCAATATTTAAATCACCCGCTGGAAATAAAGGCAGGTTTTAATCCATTTTGGAACACAGCAAATGGCCTTAGAGAACTTTTTCTTTGCACGTGAGTATATGAGATGATGCTAAAATACATGCCTTGTCACACCCACGCACTCACACTCACCTAGCTCCCCGCTGGTTAAAAGGGTCCTCTCTGCTGTCCCCGTCTCCTCACTGAGCCTCATACCGGTGACAACACACAAGGCAAGTCCCACCCCGGTCCCATTTGTCTCTGCAAAAACTCCTCTGAATTTTGAAAGGGGATGAGGATGTACTGTGTGCGCACACACACACACACACACCCCAGTGCACTACCGTGCCTGGGAGCAAATAGCCAGATCCTGAAAAAATTGTCTCATAAGGTCAGGTCAGAATGGCCTGGGACCATCAGTTGTCCTCAAAACTTGAAAATGTTCTTTTTTTTTTTTTCTTAAAGATTTTATTTATTTGAGAGAAATCACAAGTAGGCAGAGAGAGAGGAGGAAGCAGCTCCCCGTTGAGCAGAAAGCCCGAGGCAGGGCTCGATCCCAGGACCCTGGGACCATGACCCGAGCCGAAGGCAGAGGCTTTAACCCACTGAGCCACCCAGGCACCCCGAAACTTGAAAATGTTCTGTTTCAGTGCCAAACCCATTGATTCTAGTGGGCCCCACTCCCACTCCCCCAAGTAAGAGATTAATCCCATAATAATGGATTCTATGATGTGCCAAGTGTCAAAAGCGAACTGATTTGGACTTCCAGAATCATGACTACCTGAACCCAACCCGGAGAAGGTAATCACTACCTCCTTTTAGGTGTTCATCAACATGTTAGTCCTGTCACTGAAAGAGGTAATTTACTACTTGGCCTCTGTCTAACACACCTTCAGGATCGGTATTTCGGAAAGAAGTCATTTCCTCCTGAATCATTAATAATTCAACACTTAAGTGGGAGCAATTGTCTCTTCATCCTAAGTAAACATCAAGAAATTACCTTCATCATCTCCTACAGGAATGTGAACTAGAAGAAATACTTCCAGGACGGGCTCTCCCCAAAAGCACGAAACACGACTCCATATTCCAGAATCCCTGTTTGGTTCACGAATGAGGGGGAAAGAGCCATAAAACTGGTCAGTGTCATTTTCTAAATCTGTTTCCTTCTCCATTTCGAATCAGTCACTAAGAACAGTTCAGTCGGAATGGCTAAAACTGAAAACACAAGAAATAACAAGTGTTGGGGAGGATGTGGAGAAAAAGGAGCCCTTGTGCACTGTTGGTGGGAATGCAAGCTGGGGCAGCCACTGTGGAAAACGGTATGGAGGTTCCTCAAAAAATTAATATGATCTGGTAGTTCCACTGCTGAGTATTTGCCCAAAGAAAACAAAAACATTACCTCGAAAAGATGCATGCCTCCCTAGTTTCACTGTAGCATTATCCACAAACAGCCAAGATACGGAAGCAACCCAAGTGTACATACTCCATATGTAATGGAATATTACTCGGGCATAAAAAAGGAATGAGATCTTGCCACCTGCAACAACGTGAACGGGCCTAGGGGGTGTGATGCTAAGTGAACTAAGACAGTCAGAGAAAGACAAATACCATATGATTTCACTTGAATGTAGAGTTTAAGAAACAAAATGAACAAACAAAGAAAATGAAAGAGAAGAACAAAAAACCAGACCTTTAAACACAAAGAGCTGGAGGTTACCAGAAGGAAGGGGGCCGAAGGGGGATGAATAAATCAGATAAAGAGTAAAAGGGGATTAAGCACACACTTAACGTGATGTATATTGGGAAATGTACAGAATTGTTGAGTCACCATATTGTACACTCGAAACTAACATAACACTGTATGTTAACTATACTTGAATAAAAAATAGGAACAATAAAAACCATTTCATTGGCGGTGTCTTATTCATCTTCTCTAACCATCTCCTTGACAAAGCTTCTTCCCCAACTTGGGTCAAGCCCAGACACAGAGCTGCGCGTCATGCCGTCTACTCAGCATCTCCACCGACGTTTCATAAGCATCTCAAATCCAATGTTTCCAAAGTGGGATGTTTCATCTCCCCGCAAAGCCGCTCTCCCGCACGTCTTGCCCGTCTCCGTAAGCAACCACTCCTGCTTCTAACTGATTAGATTAAAACCACCGAGTCACCCTTAACTGCTCTGCTTCTCCCATCCATAAACGGACAGACTGCTCCTGCAAAATCCACCTGGGACATGGCACGTCTCACCACCTCCACTATTCCAAACAGACGGAAGCCAGCATTCCCATCTCCCTCGCCTGGACTGCCACAATCACCTTCCCATCGCTTCCAACCCTGCTATCACCCGGTCCCTACAACATCACTTCCACACGGCAGGGTGATTTCTTGAAAACACTGGAATCAGAGCATGTCACATGTCACTACTTTAAGCTCAAAACTCCCCCAGCGTCACTTGGAACATCAGTACAAGTATCCTCTCCTCCAGCAGCCTTCTCTGGAAACCAGGGCTGGTGGAGTTCTCTCTCCTCTGTGCACCCACAGTACCCTGCGCACACCTCCATCCCGTACTGACAAGCCCATAACTGAGCTACCTATGTCGCCCCGCGGACTGTACCTTGAGGGCTCTTTCCCTTAAATTGTGCAACATATGGCGCGTGTTCAATAAGGAATTAACAGGAAATAAAGAAGCCCTGAACTTCAAGGGCCTTGCACTTGGCTTAACGCTCTGCCGTCACCACCCTGAAATTGCTCATGATTGTTGAACAAGGGACCTCGCATCTTCATTTTTCAACAGGCTCGGCAAATGACGTAACTGGTCCCAGATGGACAGATGCCTCCAATCCATGGATCCATGGATGGCCGGACAGATGGACTCAACTTAGGCACTCTAGTACTAAATGTCAGAAGAGAATGCCACCACTTGTGGGGAAAAGATTCCAACAAAGAAATGTTGCAGTTAGCCAAGGCACATATATGTAAAAGCAAAGGAAAGATACAAAACGAGATCTGTGAAAATCTATCAGCCCCCTACCTTTCCATCAGAAATGTTACTGGTCTGTGAAAGACATTCAAAATCAAGAATTCCAGCATGTGGGGGCACCTGGGTGGCTCAGTTGGTTAAGCGTTTGATTCTCGATTTCAGCTCAGGTGATGATGATCTCAGGGTCCTGGGCTCGAGCCCCACATTGGACCCTACACGGTGACGGCTGGGGGGGATGGGGGTGGGGTGGATGCTGCTTGAGGATTCCCCCTCTCTCTCTCCCACTCCCCCTGTTCAAGCGCTCTCTCTCTTTCTCAAATAAATCCTTTCTTTAAAAAAGGAAACAAAGATGAACAGAAGATAAATGATGGAGACTAAAATGATCATGTAATTAATACAACATGGCATTGATGCTAGTATAGACATAACATCAGAACAGACACCCAGAACCATCACCGTTCTCTGTGTAACAGCTGAGAGCGCGGCAGAAGAGAGGCATGAGTCAATGGGGAAGGCAGCGTCACTCAACCAGTGGGGCTGACGTGGAAAAGATCAAGCTAGAACTTCAACGCCTAAGTATAATTCCCCAGCATAATTCTCAGGTGTATTTTTAGTTACGTGCTAAAATTTCAACTTAATTTTTTAAATAAAGCCAGAAAAAAAAAATACATGTGGATATATATATTTTTTTAAAAACCCAAAGCAGAGAACCCTTTGTGAAATTCACTGTTCTTGGAAAATGTAAAGCCAATACATCCCCTCCAAAAAAATTATCAACATTAAAAGGTAAGCAATGCGTTGGGAACGCATATCTGTAATAAATAGGGAAGACAAAGAGAATTTCTTCACTATATTAAAAAATGTATGCAAATCAACAATTCAATTAATCAACAGATAAATTGTTTTTAACAGACCAATCAGAGCTTAAAATTTTAGCAAGTTGCAAATGCAAATAAATCGTATTAGGAAAAATATTCAGTCTCACTACCAATCAAGAGAATGTAAGCTAAAACAAGAAGGTATGATTGTTTATCAAATTAGCAAGGTTTTAGAAATTGTAACATCTCTTCATTGTGGGAGAAGATAAGGGAGCACAGGACTGTCGGGTACTATTGTGAAAAACAAACTCACACAAACTTAATGGAAACCAGTTGGGCAAAAATAGATCAAAAATCTTTAAAAAGCCCTTAAACCTTCTGGTCTACTAACTCCACATGACACTACTTCTATCTGATACCAGATACAAAATTCTGCATATAAAGATGTTCCTCACACCATTATTTATAATAAAAATTTGGAAGGAGATCATAGAAAATATAAATTTGGTCTCTGGCCCCAGCCCCTGGCACAGAGCTCCTCAAACTCTTGTAATTTCCTAAGTTACAAGATCAGTAGGAGCATCTTTTGTTCTAGTATTTGATCTTTGACCCTGGTTCCCAACACAGGGCTCCCAAGGCACCCAGGATTTTCCTGGGTGATGGAGTATCTCGCTCTGATGGGGTGAATCTAGGTGGGCTCCTGGACGAGAGAGCTGGTCTCCGGAAAGATGGAGCCATAACTGGAGCTTAGAATTTTCGGCCCCACATCCCAGAAGGGGTAAAAATAGAGTTAATGGTTGATCTTGCCTGTGGGATGAAGCCTCCATAAAATCCCAAAAGCACAAGACCAGGAGAGCTTGTGTGTTGGTGAACATGGAGGGGCTGGGAGACTGGCATGCCCAGAATGGCCACCGAAGCTCTCACAGTCCCGCCCTACACACATCTCTTCCACCTGGATATTCAACTGTTTCCTTTACCCAACCTTTTTTTAACAACCCCATGAAAAGTAAGTAAACTATTTCTGCGTTTCATGAGGTGCTCTAGAAAATTAACCAAACCCAAGAGGGAGTCCTTGGAAACTCTGGCTTAGGACTGACATCTGAATTAGTGGAGGGGACAGTCCTGTGGGACTGAGCCCTTAAGCGGGGTCATCTGACGCTACCCACAGGCAGACAGTATCAGAATTGAGTTGAATTACGGGAACCCCAGCTGGAGGCACAGAGAACTGCTAAGTGTGGGGAAACACCCTGACATTTGGTGACCACAAGTGTCAGAAATGAAGGGTTCCCTGTGAGTCACGAAGGAGACACACAGGAGAGACCCCGGAGGGAAGAACTGGGTTTCTGCCTACAGAGGAAGGAAAAACTCTGAAATTTTTCCCATTGCATCAACTGGATTCTATGCCTATAGGGAGGTGAGAGAGAGACTTAGAGTAAAACCACTGTATGAAAATACCATATAACTAAAATTAATGTTGACGAGGTGTTTAATAACACCTCAGGGAAATGTTTATCTAAAAATGCTAAGAGAAAGCACAAGACACAAACATTTATAGGCAAGCATGATCTTAAAGACGCAAGAGCGTTTACAGGAAAGAAAGAAGACGCTCTTATCTTAATGCCGTTGAGCTATAACAATTTTATTTTCGCATTTCTATTGTTCCCTGTTTCCCGACTTATCACGGTGAACACGCTAAGTTGATCCCAGAAATGCTCCCTTAACTGCCACAGAGACCACCTGGCTGCCACCTCCGTCACCTCAGTAAAGCAGGAGAGGCAGACGGACCGACAGACCCTGGCGCACGGTCACCAGGCTGGAAGGGACCCCTCTATTTCGTGGGCGGCCTGCCTCTGCTCTCACCGTTGAGCTGTGTACCTGCCAACAGTCCCTTGCGTTTTTCCCAAACCTCCTCGTACCAGCTGTGCTTGTTACTGTAATTATGTAATTCTATTAAATTACATAAAGGGATGACATTATGAGTTAGGATAAAAAAAGAGGGTGACTGTCTCGGTGAAAACCAAGTTGAATGCTTTAGAAAGACTCAAGGCAGGGAGAAAGCCACGAGTGAGCAAGGATGCCATTAGAGGTGGCTAAGACAGCCACCCAAGATTAGGGGGGAAAGAAATTCATCAGCTCTGGAAGGTTTCTGCATAGTGCAGAAACATGCCTTCTTCGAGTCAACAGTCACGTCCAAACACATCCCCGTCATTTTCAGGAACTCTGAGATGACAGGAGGCTTTCTTCAGGAAAGGCACTTGGTGCTAAGGGGTGAAAAGCATTACCGGGGATGAAGGCAAAACTTGGACGAATGGAGGGCGTGGGGTGGCTGCGGACCAAGCACGGGTGGCCCCGTGCAGCACGGACTCCTCCCAACAGAGCCTGGAGGGGGAAACCATCCTGGAACCCATTCCCAGGTCTTACCCAGGACGTAGGGCTGCACCAGGAAGAGGGAGCAGAAGGGGATGGGGGAGCCAGTTTCTGAGAACAAAGTCTGAGAACAAAGATGGAAGGTAGCGCCTTGTAAAACCAGAACCACTGCTACAGCAAACCGGCTGAGCAAACACCAGGTGACAAGCAGGTTTTCCATAAAAAGGTAAAACCGTACTCCCAGCAAACAATGAAATATAGCACCCAGACCCAGCTTATCCAAACCCAAGACATCTGGATGGCGGGAGAGGTAGGCGTGGTGCGGACGGAACGGGTACACACCGTGAGCCCCAAAAGGGAGTGCCACCTGCTGGGGTCCCAGCAACGCCCATTGATCGCAAGGGTAGGTCTCGTGTTTGGTGTTCTTGTAATAAGAGAAAGAAAAGATGGGTTTTGAAGGTATATTTCTGCTCTTGAAATGAAGAGGCAAATGCTGGCAACAATGTTAATTGTGTTGGGAGGTTTAAAAAAAAAATGTATCTACAAGAAGCCAGGAATGTATCAAACATCCCACATGAATAAACTTATCCAAGCCTCCCAGCAGCCCTGCGGAATCAATGTTTTTAGAGATGCAAACACTGAAACCCTCCACGAAGCCTTCCGCAGGTATGAAGGCGTGAAAGCTTCTGCCTCCAGGAAAAGAGAAGGGAGCACTTCAAGGCACGGCGGCCGCCCCGTCTGTGGCTCCCACCTGCTCCTCAGAATCACCCACCGAGCTTTCCAAAAAGAAGGATTTCCAAAGCCAAGTCCGATGCGGGGTATCCGCAAAATGTGAACCCCCAGGGGGAGGGATCTGGGAACCGGGACTTTTCCCCAAAGATTCCCCAGTTTCACAAGCGTCTTCACCAGTAGGAAGCTCAGACCGGCATGGGAACCACTGGCCTCTGGGTGCCCTGGCTCCGGAGTAAGGAAGTGGCAAAGCCCTAGGCACGATGTGTCCAAGTTAGGACCGAAATACAATGTTCTCAGCCTGGGCAAAGTGAGATGCTGATTTGTGTCTTCGTTCCAAGACCAGAGTCCAGACAAGCCCCCTACTTCCCAGTCTACTTCACTAGAAGATGAGAAGCTTAAGGTATTTATTTCAACTTCTGGGGAATAAGGTGCTCTGCAGGTTTGCAGTCTGTCTTCTTTGTAGAAGAACGTTCCGGACTCCCCCGCCCCCCCCCCAACAAGTAGAAAGTCCTTTGTCTCCTGTCGATACAAGCTCTGTGGAATGTATTCCTGTACCTCCTCAAAGACCTGAAACAGCGCGATGTCAGAAACTCCGGTGTGAGGGTCCATGAGTCTGGACATGATGCTCAAGGAGATGCTCGGGGGAGGGGTCACAGCCATGGTGCCCGGCGGTCCAGGCTGAGCCAGGAATAAGACGTTGAAGTTCTCGGCCAGCCGACCGGCTCTGCAGCGATCAGGCTGCTGTCCACAGTCCGTCGGTGGCACATGAACCTGAGACTTAGGGAAAAAAAAATCCATGACCCACTTTGACGTCCATACAAAGTCTCGGGCCCAGTGCTGGGTCCATGAGGCTCACGCGCCGCCAATGTTAGCTACTGTGTCGTGTGCTCCTGTCAGCCCCCTCAACGCCATCGTCACTGGGAATCCCTTACTTCTTGTGGGTCGGAAGGAAAAAAAGACACTTTATTGCGCACAAGGGTACTGGCCCGGTGTTCTGGTTATGCATTGCTGGACGACAAACCAATCCCAAAAGTTACTTGCTTGAAACGATGACCACATTGATTTTGGTCACAAATCTGCAGTCTGGGCAGAGCCTGGGGGTGGGGACCGCCACTGTCCACTCCACCTGGCATCAGCCGGGGGGCTTGCAGACCAAGGTGGGGTGGGGCAGGGTGGAACAGGGGAGAGGAGGGGAGAGGTGAAAGGTGGCATGGGGGGAAGGTGGGCTGAGGGGATCCCTGGGGAGGGGGACTGCGAAGAGGAAATGGGGGGAGAGCTGGGGGGTGGCCGGAACAGGTGGGGCGGGGGAGATCAGCAGGGAAGGGTGGTGGGGTGCGGTGGATTGAAGCTCGCTCACTCTTGTGTCTGACCACCCCCCCAGAGACAAAAGCAGCCGGGAGCTGGACCCTCTGACACTCTTCCCCCTCCCCTCCCCTGCTCCTTCCCCCTTTCAGTCTTCCCCTCTCCCAGAGCAGTGGCTTCAGGAAGGCCTGATTTCTGACTTACGGCCCAAGGCGGCAAAGATACACATCCCCAGAGAGAGTGCCTGGTCGACCCTCCACCATCCCTTAGATCCAGCCTCTGAGGTCCTGCAACACCCCTTCCACTGGACTCCAGCCTCGAGAAGGCGGTCCCTAAGGCCACCAGTAACACTCGAAGGCAATTACTGTGCCTTTTAAGCTGGGAACAGCATCAAAGAATTTGCAGATATATTTGAAAACCACCATGCCTACAAAAGCCCTTCCTGGTTCTTCCAGACTACACGTTCCCTTGCTGCCCAAAAATGGAAATCCAGAGCGGACCAACCAGCGTTTACATGAAAAGGCACTTCTGAATCCCTGGTCTGATCCATAAAAATCACAGGACTTCGACACATGTTAGGTCCCCTCCAGGCTTCGCTGGGGAGAAAAGCAGTCCCAGAGCGGCTGTCTTGGTCCAGGGAGCCCCAACGGCTCTGCCCACCCCTGCTATAGCAATCCCAGGATCATTCACCAACATTCTCCTGCCTCCAGGCACTCTCCAAGGTATTCTACAAATGCCATCTGGTATAGTCTTTATCGTATGTCTATGAGCAGCTGCCGTTTTTCAGTTAGGTAAACTGAGGCCCAGCACCCCTGAAGGGCCCCAAACCCAAGGTGTGGCTTGGCTTTGTTATGTAGCCAAAGGAAGTCTGGGAAAATCTATGGACTTCAAGGCCCATGTTCAGTCCACGGCACGGAGCAGGTGGTTGGGGAAGTAGGGAGCTGGGGGTGGGGGGGTGGTAGGCAGGGTTGCATGGCTGGCTCTCCTCCTCCAGAACTCGGGGGCATTGAACTTTCTCTGCTGGAGACGAAGCTTTCGAAAGAAGCGTCCCAGAGAGGCAACCAAGAACTTATTATACTCTAACAAAACTGGGTACCATGAACGTGAGATCCTTTCTTGTGGGGAAGCAGAAGGACAGATATGGGTTTCCAGAGCCCTGATGAGGAAGCTAGAACCATCCCCCAGCTGCCAGGCTGTGGGGGCCACGCGCCCTTCACGGGCAGCAGCTGTGCCGAGCTGACCTCTGAGAGAAGAAGAGGAGGGAGAGGACACTCGGCTGTCTGCTCCCCCACCCAAGGCTCTAGAACACCAGCCGATGAGGAGCAAAAAAGACTTTTCAAACCACCCACTTAGTAACTCCTGTTTGGCTTTTGTTTGCTCCCTGAACTGCTTTGCACAAGTAAACACAGCCCAAGGGTTCTTGTCTCTTCCTGAGTGTTCACCTTCAGCTAATGAAGGAAGACACGAAGCCCTTGAAAAGATATTTCATAAGATTTGTGTATTTTAATGGAAGTTGCAGCCCCCTTCTTCAAACCTTCTGGAACCAGTTCAATGGCAGGAAGATGGGTAGGGAGAGAAAAAAAAAATCAAAGTGGATTTTAGAACAACTTGGCAAATTAGCAAAGTTTGTAACATCATTAAAGAGCTCTTAAATATTCTTCCCTGAACTCCATTTTTATCCTGTGAATGCATTTCAGTAATTGCTCTAAAGGAAATTGTGGAACTTTGGCACAAACATAAATGTTTGCATGATTTAAAATGCAGTGGCAGCAAAGATCATGATTTTTTAAATTGCTAATTCTTAAGCTAACCTTTTCAGTTTGTCTCATCTTGAAAAATGCCAGTTCCTATCAGCAGAAGCTGTAATAAAGACAATGCATATATTATTTAGTTCTTTATAATTGCAAACAACTTAGCTGTATTTCAATACTTATCCCTCAGCTCCAACATGGAGCATAAGTAGGGGATGATTACAATCATTCCATCACTCCGTAAATAGAACACCGGGACACTGAGAACAAGACTCTTTTCTTAAAGCCAACAGATCAGACAGAGAAGCTGGTCCAGAGCCAGATGGACTCCAAGCCGACCACCTTACCCCAACCCACTTATTGTTTAGCTCAATGAGTACCTGCTGGTCATATTAATCAAGGTAGAGACCTGGAGTAGACAGGCCAGCCTGTCTCTTGGGGAGACCAGGGTTCCGGCTCCGCCTGACTAATTCAGTCAGGATTAACACTAGCTGTTTTAACAGCGAAGCTCCAAGATCTCAGCTGCTTAACACAACGGTCCAAAGGCACAGGGACATCGGGAGAGAGCTTCAGAGTGGGGGGCTGTGTTCTACCCAGTCACTCACAGACTGAGGGTCCTTCCACCTTAGATGCCACTGACAGGTGGACTCCAGGGCCACCACGAACGGGTAAAGAGAAGAAGTGCGGGGACCCCACGGGGACGCGGGGCCAAGCCTGACAGTGACCACATCGCTCCCACCCGCCTTCTACCAGAACTCCGCCCCGTGGCCTCCGCGCACCTGCGGGCAAGGCCAAAGGTGAGCTCTGTGCCCAAGACAAATTTCTTGGTGAAAAAGAGCATTAGTCCCACCAGCCCGACTGAAGACAGGATCATTCTAGGCTGCCTGATGTCAGCGGCCCCAACGCAGACCCTGATCTGGTCTAAATGGCACCGTCAGAAAGCCTTGTTCCCGCCTCCCAGGAGCTCCAAGCTACAGTTCTACACCACGTACTCAAGCCTGGTCTCTCGCACAGGTCAGGGTGGTGAACAGGCACGAGAAGGGTGAGCCGCAGCCAAAGGGGCATCAGCGCGTGGCCTCGTCTTCCCAGAAGCAGGTGCGCCCGCAACCTCCAAAGCCCCGCACATCCGTCCGGGCCCGGGCCCTCGGCTGGATGGTGCGGCTCCGACTTGAGGCCTGGTTTCCATTAAAAAACAACCCTCGCAGGATGACACTGATCTTGCCCAGTTAAAGCCACCGTGAATACCAACAGGTTGGAGACCGGACTGTAGAGAGGGCACAGGGCAGAAACCAAGAGCAAAGCCTGCCCCGGGCTGCTGAGAGTTGCCCAAACGAAGAAGAAATTAACAATGTGCACTTGTCAGCACTCTTGTTGTGCTAATTTCCTTGCAAATATAAGCAAAGCCTTTTAATTAACTTAGTATCAATTTCATTTTTCTCACATTTTGTTCTAATTATGGGCTGGATTTAAAGCTCTCGCAGCATAGTTTAGAGCCCTAGAATTAACAGCTTTACAACTTTACACACTGGTAACTGCTAAACCGGAAGGAAGGAAGGTTCCCGGCCACCATCCTGCCACTGAGCCCCCACGCCAGTCCCTCGGCAATTCCCCGGGCCAGTCACCAACGCCAATCAGGACTGGGTGTTGGCGCACCCAGGAAGCAGTGAGCGTCCGTCTCGCGAAGGGAGACCGAGAGAGGCAGCAGATGAGTGTCTCTGGACGACTTACCTGTTTTTCTGAGTTTTAGCTTCCTTAGTATGTAAAATGGGCTTCACAGTACACGTACCTGTGATGTACAATTCAGAAGCACAAAACACTTGGTATGTATCAAGTGCTCAATAAAACCACTGTGCAGGTAAACTCTGGTATACATATGTACGTACTACATATGGTACATACGATAACACTACATGCATATCGTACCTTCTACGTACAATAGTACACATTGTACTTCACCAAACCTCAGAGGCCTCTGACTGTAAGTTACACAATTTTTTTTCCATTTTTTTAAAATTTATTTATTTGTCAGAGAGAGAGAGGGAGCACACACAGGCAGGCAGAATGGCAGGCAGAAGCAGTGGGAGAAGCAGGCTCCTGCCGAGCAAGGAGCCCGATGCAGACTCAATCCCAGGATGCCGGGATCATGGCCTGAGCCGAAGGCAGATGCTTAATGACTGAGCCATGCAGGCATCCCAAGTTATACCATTTTTACGGGGAAGAAATGCTACCAGTTAAACTATGACACGTTACCGACCTTAAAATGAACGTTTCAGAGACACAAAAATGGCTATTGACAAAACACGGCTACAGTTTCGATCTGTGAGACGTCTTCAAGACAAATTTCAGTTAACCAAGATGCCCAGGACTTGAGTATTCTAGGTAATCGGTTTCTGGTTGGCCAAGAGTCTTGCCTCATTTTAATGTTCATTGAAAAAGCATCAGGAGTGTGGAAGGGATGGCAGACACCGTGGATTTGTAATGTAAACCCCATTCCCTCTTTGGTATTTTGCCTCAGCTACACTCACTTTCTCCAGAAAGTTCTCTTGAAGCAAAGCTGGTCATGTGACTATTTTCCAGACCACAAACAGGGCATGCCAGAGACACTTCTGGAGAAGATTTTCTTCCCAAATTAGAAAATAGGAGATGCGGCCTCTTCCCTCCTTGCACAAAGATGCAATGTCTGGAACTACCGCAGCCATCTTGCAACCATGAAAACCAGGAGAAATACAATGTCATAAAATTATGTCATCATAATGACCTCATGATGCCCAACCAATCCTAGGTACCACTGCTTCTGGGCTTGTCAAGAGAGAGCCCATTCCACGATGAATTAATTCCTAAATGACACAGAGAAGGGTTTTTAGAAACGAATAAAATGTATTCTCTTGCAAACTCTTGGCTCTGACCACGTTAACACTTCGTTATAATACAAGAGAGATGAACAAGGGCTAAAAGCCGGCCCATGCAAAGTACTGTAGGAGCCCAGAACACAGGACAATTAATTCTGACAAGGTGACAGGGAAGGTTTCGGGGATTAAAGGGATTCTGAACGGCTGTTGGAGAATGTGTGAGGTTTTAATAAGATGGGGGGGTACTCATAATCTGAGAGTTAAAGGACCCTACAGTCATGTAGCTCTGTTTATACACACATCAAGTTTGGTCCCTAGAAAGAGGGTAGAACTAGAACCCGGGGGGCCCATTAGTTCAGTGCGCTCTCCACAGGGACGGACAGCACCTAACAAGGCATGTCTTACCATTAGATACCCCTCAGTAAACACTAATCACACAATTAGCCATTGTGTCTGAGGCGAGGATGGAAGGAGGCTCTTGTGGAACCTTCCTCCCTATTAACTGTCGGCACGCTGGTGTGCTGGTGTCTGGATGTGGCTGCCCGCAATTACGGCGGTGGGTTATTACTCATGCATGGCAAGGCAGAGGCTCAGCAGTTAGCAATGACAGGGACGTTATTAAAAGGGAAAACTTCTCTATCAGTGGCTGAGCCAATTGTCATCCTTGTGTCAGACTGGACTAGAGACCCGTGAGGAACAATAACTATGGCAGAAGAAGGTCTTTCAACCAAATGAGTCCTGCATTTTCTTCAAGAGCTGCAGGCATCAGGAAAGGGGGGCAGGGGGAGGGAGGGAAGACCCTTCTCCCCCATGCTGCACCCCCTGCTGAGGGGCCACCCCCCCCATCCCCCACTGAGGGGCAGCTCCTAGTCAAAGGCCATCCCGCAGAGCGTTGGCTCTCCCGGACTTGCGGGTTCCACCTTCTGGTCCCTTGGGCAGCAGCTGGGGACGTAGGTTCTGCCCCCACAACACAGTCCTACAGCTGAATCCAGACAGGGTAGCAGGACCCAGACTCCAGGTGATGGCCTCAGCAGGCAGAGCCAGGGGAGTCTCAGCTGGGCCAAATCCTGTCTGTGGTGGCTGCTGCAGAGACAGCCGGGGAAGAATGGGCTTCTGTGTCACCTGGGAGCAGTGCGGGCAAGGGGGGGACTGGGCTCGGAGTAGACAACTCTTCAACTCCTCCTCACCGTGGCCCCCCCAAGGAGTCCCCCAGGCCCCAGGCCACCTGGCTTCCTCTCTGGCTGGGGAACAGAAAGGGAGACCCATCATTAAGCACTGGACAAGCTGGGGGCATCCTAAGTGCACCCCCCCCCATGGTGGTTCTTTTCCTCCAGAATAAGCTGTCCCAGGATTAGGGAGACAACAGGTAAGTGGGGCAAAGAACACAGGGAGGAGGACCCCGGAGGCACCAGCAGAATTCCCGACAAGACGGCTGTCTAGGCTGGATAGGGAAGGACAGAGCCACAGGGAGCCACAGAAGGCTGGAGGCTAAAGGGGGGGTGGGGCTGGGAGGGCCTCAATGAGGTTGAGAGCAGCAGGGGAGGGCAGGGGAGAGCAAGCTCAAGGGGCGTGCGCAGGGCAGAGCTCTGAGGGCTGATTCTGATTTCCCAGGGAAAACCCTTCCAGGTGCCGACTCTTAGCCTGGGATGTGGCCGAGGATGGAGCTCCGAGGGGCGGTGCGCCGGCGTCTCTGAAGCTCGGAGGCCCAGCTCGTCTTGTAGCAGAGGCACAGCTGGGCTGGAGACGCCAGCACCTATACCCGCCCTGGATTTTAACCCACTTTCCCACCTCTTTGTGCCTACACTGAACCGTGACCTGACATCAATTTCCTTATGGCACCATGGTGTCCTGACCACTAGGGGCCCCCCAGCCTCCCTGTGTCCACAGAATTGAGTCCAAACCAGCCTGGGACTCCAAGCAGTGTCCACCTGCTCCTCCAAGCCCAGCCCCACCTCACCGGCGAGCTCCTGCCACGCGGCATCCCTTAGGTCCCCGCCCACGTTTCTGCCTCTGTCTCTGCTGCCCCCCATGCCGGCCACTCTGTGGGTTCCCAGGCCTGGGCCCGGACCATCGTCTGTGACTTGCTTCCCCATCAGGTCCCCCAGCAGAGTGAAGCTGGGGTGTGGCGTGGGGCTCTGACCACGCGTGTTCTAATGTGCACCTGTCAAAACTTCTGAGTGCTCAGGTTCAAGTTCAACAGTCACTGACCAAGCACCTCCCTTGTGCCCGTCCAGGCCTCAGCCCCATACTCACGCCAGCAACTCTTCCAGGACCTCATGGGTCCCTGGTAAGACCACCAACGCACCTTTCCCCTGAGACCACAGATGTCTGCCCCCTCCGTATCCTGGTCCCCAGCCCACGCCTGCCAGTGCCCATAATACACGTGAGCTGCTGTCCTGGGGTCCGAGGTGTAGATGCACATTTCTTCTCCTAGGCCTCACAAGCGTCACCCAAAGGCATCATCTTTGTAAGTCAAGTGGGAGAGGGAGAAAGGAGAAGGAAGAAGGGAACAGAATTTGGCCTCAGACAAACACAGGAGGAGAGACGGATCCCCATTAATTCACAGTCCAGGCAATGAGAAGGAAAAGGACTTGCTATTGTCCCTCTGGAGAGTCACATTGCAGACAACAATGACCACAGTCCGCCACAAAGCATGGCTAGCTGCCTGTCGTGCATTTAGGCCAAAAATATCTGCTGAGCACCTGCTATGAGCTAGAACACCTCCCAGCATCCGGGACGGGACGGAGGCAGGCTGGCAGGGTCCCTTCCTTCCAGACGCCTGTGCGTGATCCCAGCTGCCACACACCAGGCCTCGGGGCTTGGCCTGTCTGCTCCGAGTCCCATTTCGTCTGGCCTTACAAGGACCCCCTTTCTCAGTCGAGAGATGACATGCTTTGCCCAAGGTCACGGAGCTAATAGGTACCAGAATCGGTCATCCAATCCAGTCTGCCTGATGCCCAAGTGAGCAAACTTCTGTTTTTTTCCCAATTGTATATTCTTAGAAGAGACTTGCCTGCTATCTGATCCCAGATTTTCTTTGTCTGCCATGAGCCTCACAGCGCCCATGGCCCCTTCCTCCCATGGCCGCCTCTGGCTCTAATTACCAAGCCTCCTTCCTGTCCACAAAGGACACTCCCGATTTGGCAACAGCAAAGGTCAGGGGGTTGGGTTTCTTCCCTGAGAATGGCATGGTGGCCTCTTGCCCACCACCTCTGGGGCTGGGCAGGCGGCGGCCAAGCCCGCCAGGAGGGCGCCTGTCGCACACACCGCCTCCAAGGGCTCCCCATCCCGCAGGACAGGTAGCTGCTCCAGATGCCAGCCGCGCATCAGAGGGAAAGGAAGGGAGCCTGCCCGCCCCGCCCTGCGCCCAGACCCTGGCTCTGCTGACTGAGTACCCCGTGAAGGCCCGAGCTGCCCTGACCTCCTTCTGACGCTCACTGCAGCCACTGATTCTAACACAAACATTTGCCTTCTCCTCCTCCCCATCCCTTCCCTCCTTCCCATAGCCAGGGCCCGTCCCAGGCAGCTCTGGAGTCTCCAGGCCAACCCTGGGCCTCAAGAAGAAGTGCCTTCGAAATGCCAGCCCTCTCTTTGTGACTCCATCTGGAGGCCTCCGAGAGCAGATCTCGGCCTCTGCCTGGCTGTCCTGGGCTGTCAGACTGTGGGGGGCTGTGCCAGGCCGGCGCCCCGGGGGCCCCCGTGGGATTTCCGCAGCTCACACCCCAGCTCCATCTGCCTCTACGGCCTGGGGGCAGGACTCCGACGGGTCATTCTGGCTTCTCTCCGTTCCCACAAAGACTGTCAATTTCTCCAAGCCACCCCGCTTCTGCTCAATATCCTTCTGAAATCTAAATTTGGAAGCAAACCTGAATCAATCGCTTTTCCTCTTACGACAGAGCTGCCCTGGGCTTCACCGCACGGGGGTGGGGTGGGTGGGTGAGGGAGGGGGTCGCCAGCCAGAGCTTGGGGCTGGCATGGGGCAGGGCAGACAAGGAAACGCTGTCTTCACCCTGACTCCTCGGGAGGGCCCTGGGCTGGGGAAAACACCCAGAAATCTCGGCGCTGCCCTTCCCCGGCTGTGTCCTCCTGGCTAAGTCACACAGCATCTCTGCTTGTCACCTCTTTCTCCGCTCCAAAATGAGAGAAGCAAATGACGTCCTCAGAAGGGGCAGGAAGTGGACAAGTCCTGGGCAGAGTCCCATGAGAATCTCCACAAGAAATCCGTCCGTCCCCAGGTCCGCAGTTCCTAATGCTCGGCCTGAACCACGAAGCCACCATTCCGTAAAATATTTCAACACAGCATTATTTTCCTCTCATGGAACCCTTTGAGAGTTTCCAAATTTTCTACAGTAAATATGAATGAATTTTCTTCTCCCCAAAAAAGGAATATAAAACCATATTTGTGTTATAAGAAAGCACAGATTCAAAGAAAATATACTGAAATGCTTTTTTCCCTATGCCAGACAACGGCTTCCCTTCCAAGGTCCTCTGGAGGGACTGGAGCCCTTCGGTCAGGACAGGGAAAGACCAGGCCAGCCTCACGAGGGCACAGCCAAGGTGGAGACGAGATGGCTTCCTCACACTGGGTCTCCCCAGGCGAGTCTTTCTAGCTCCCTCCCCCTCCCCCGCCCGACCCAGTCCAACCCAGCCAGGACAGCGTGGAGACTATTTCCCTCCTAAAACTAGCTCCCATCCATGAACCAACCACATCCCATACAAGGTGCTATTGGTTAAGGCTTGAAGGATGGAAGTGGTATTAAAAGGTCCAAAAAACGGTTCAAGCCCTTGAAATGCGAACCATCCAGTTCTGGCCTCAAAAGACAAACCCAGGGAAGCAGGAGAACATGCATGAACACGTATGACAAGAAAGTTCACGCACTCGGAGCAGGAGGAGCCCAGACACGTGGCCTGGCACAACCCCGCCCCCGACCCCACTCCCAACACCACAGCAAGGACCTTGACCGGAACTTTAAAGGAAGGAGGGATGCAGAAAGGGAGCTGGGACAGCAAACCCAGATGACGTCCCCAAGGCTGGGGCTGACCTGTGGAGGCCACAGTCCGAAGGCAAATGCTAGGCCTTCCTTTGAGCAGATGGGTCAGGCTGGGGGAGGGAGAAGGCACTGGCAAGGTGGGAACCTGGGACATTCTGGCTGCTGCTGGCTGGGGCCGGCCCTGACTAGCAGCCCCTAGGCTTGCCCAGGATCCTCAGGAAAGAGCTGCTGGAAGCTGGGCGCTTGGGGAGCGGGGCTTCCCACGCAGGGAGCTGTAACCACATGTGATCAGTGCAACGCCACCACGAGAGACCAGGCCCAGGGCACGGGGCACAGCGTCCCGCCCAACACCCAGGGGCAGCAGTGCGGGACTTGCCGGAAGAATGGGAAAGCAGGGGCCAGACAGAGTCCGGAGGGGGAAAACCTAACTCACTCATCGCCGTGTGATTTCCCTGCATCTCTGAGTTCCCAGCCTGCAGTAAGAAAAACACAATAGGAGCAAGAGCCTGTAACTGTTTTTCCAAGGACAGGATTCGGGATCTGGGCACTGAGAATCTTAGCAGAGAGGCTAATTCTAAGGAAGCCTGGGGCCTCCTGGCCCCCAAGCCCAGGGTGGGGGGCTCTCAGGACACCCAAGGAAACCTGTTCCCGGGGTGAGCAGCCCCTCGGGACAGCAGTGCTCACGGCCAGGGAGGGATAGAGCTCTCCAGGAGTGCCTCCTGCTGGAACTTCCTAAGGGTTCAAAGGAAGGTTTAAGAAATTGAGCAGCCTTGAACACGTCATCTCCCACTCCATACCAGGAGGGCCGGACCCCAGTCGCCTTGCTCCTATGGGATGCCTGATGCTCCTATGGAATGCCTGGTGCTCCCAGGCCACCTTTAATTCCTGAGGAATAAAGAACACCAAGGTCAAGGTTTCCTTCTCCTTCAGGAGCAAGGGATAGAGACAGGCTGCAGAGCAAGTGGACACTGGAATCCAGGTCCCAGGAGACCTCGCCACCCTCGGCCGCCCGTCCCCAGCAGCAGGCAGCCCCAGCGGGCCTACTGCATCAACAGGTAGGACGTACAATGCCCAGGACGAGGACAGGCATGGTGTGCCGGCGGTCAGGGTGGACAGGAGGCTTCTCCCCATGTCCTGACTCCTCCCTGCCCTCTTCCTCTGGGCTTCCCTTCGCTCCAAATTACGCTCAGCAGCCAGGAAGACAGCACCCACCGATTCCCAGCTGGAGTTCCTGGCCCAGGAAAGGCTCTCAAGCCAGTCTTCCCACCAGTCCCCCCTCAGAGGCTGCAAGTTAAGAAAGCTCCGTCTTCCCACCGCACGGCGGCCAACCCAACCAGCCCCAAGGGCCGGACACGTCCCTCAGCCCCCAGGGGACTGCTTACATGACAGAAGAGCACACATGCAGAGAAGCCCAACACACCCCCCAACCCGCCACGTGAAGCAGGCTCTCGGCTTCTCAGAAGTTCCCACCCCAACCCCAACCGGCGGGCACTGACGGGTGAACAGGTTTTCCTCTTTGCTTGCTCCATATAGGCAGTGGGCGGTGGTGCAGGCCCCAGCTAGCCCGGATGTAAAGTGTTCGGCCTCCACCCCAGAGCTACTGAATCAGAGACTCCAGGGCTGCGTTCCAGAAGCCTGTGACTTAGCGCACCCTCCACCGACTCTGACGCACGCCAGACTGAGGCGGGCCAGTGCCGCACCGCACTAAGAACCTCAATTCTGGAACAGACCATCCAAGTGCGATCCCCAGCCCCAGCTCCTGGCTAGGGGATGGAGCGCGGTACTCAGCAGGCCATATCGGCCCCTATCTCCTGGGGTTGCTAGGAAGACTAAAGGAGTCCCTGCATGTGTGTGCACTGAGTAAATACCATTTAGATTTTATTATTCCTCTTTAGGGCATGTGGGGTGTGGCTATACCAAATTTTGTTTCCTAACTGAAACCAATTCTAAACGACTTGTGTCCCTGCGTGCAGCGTAACAGTGAGACCCAGGCTATCTTGGGTCCTATGGGTGGGTCTTTGGCAGGTGTCTGAGTAGAATCAAAGGCCCACCCCATAAGCTTCTAATTTATCTAGATACCACTGGGGATTGCAACTACCCAGGGCAGATACAAGTTGAAAACACCCCCTGGACACTTGTGACATGACACCAAGAAGACCAAGGCGATATTTCAGATGATGCTCAGAGTTCTGACCATATCCCACCTGGAAGGACCGAGCAGGGATCACTGGGGAGCAAGCATTACACCAATTATTATTATCATGGTCTTCATGATTATTAGTGGTTCTGGAAAAAGCTTAGGAGGGTGGGCAGCAGCCTGGGATCTGCCTTGGATGCCAGCCCCATGAACCCCCCAGGAGCTGCCTGGACTCAGGTAGCTGACACTCACTCTGGCCTTGGGGACAGCAAGTGTCCAGTGACCTAACAGTCCCCGGGCCAGATGTGGCCAGGGCACATCAAAAGTCTCCCCCCTTCTCCAGAAGCACGAAGGAGAACGTTTCACACGGGGCAGATTCTGAGAACTGCCATTAATTGGATGGCCCGCCTCGCTTGCTACACTCTGCAACGCTGCCTCCCCAGCCCACCAGGAGCTGCTAACAGTCGCCCTCAGGCTGCTCTCTGGTGAGAAACCAGGTGTGTTTTTAACAGCAGCTTCCACCCAGGCGGCAGGAAGGGAGGGGTCCTGGTTATCAGCTGTCCAGCCGGCCTCCCGGGGAGATGACACACTCCTCAACTCACTGCCCAAGCACATTAGCTCCAGACCCGAGGCCCTGACTTTGCACACATTGAAAGCCCGCCAGTGTCCCTCTCTGTCTGACCCTACCGAACGCGAAGCTGCAGGAGCTCCTTCCTCCAAGTCAGCCGGCCAGCGTCCCCGGTCCCCTTCGGCCGCGCCACTAGTTTCTGCACTCCAGCGGGAGTCTCCAGGTAACGTGCCCACACGCGGAGGCCGGGAGCCGGCTATACCGACACGGTCCCACAATAAAAGCAAACTTACAGGGGGCCACAGGAGAAGCGGGTCATTCTTTCCAGCAGCCCCGGCCTTCTGGCCCAGACAGGGCAGAAAGGGGAAGGAGGAGCCCGCGGGAGCCGGGAGGGACCGGCTCCCCCGCACCGCGCGCAGGGCCCTAGGGATTTCAGGGTGCCGGGCCCGCCCGCGAAGAGCCCCGTGGGCGCCGGCGCGTGTCCTTACCGTTCAGTTGCCGATATACGATGTCCTCGAGCAGAGAGAGGCGCTTCAGGACCGCATCCTGGATGGGGCTGGCGCTGTGCGCGCTGAGGTTGGCCGCCTCGGCGCGCGGCCGAATCTCGTGGAAGGCGTCTCCGCTGCGCACCGAGATGGGCCGGCACTTGGCCAGGAAGAGCACGAAGCCGGCCACCGCGATCAGGTTCAACCCCAGCAGCACTTTGACTCTTCTCAGTGAAGCCATCAAACACGCCCGCCGGCCCTCGCCCCGGACCCGCGCCTCCTAGGGCTCCGGCGAGGCGCAGGGCAGCCGGGGCCCGTGCGAGCCTCACACTCCGGGCGGCCGGCGGGGCCCCCAGAGGCTCCCGGCCCCGCAGCGCGGATGCTCCGGCGGCGGGGAGGACGGGGCGGTCAGGGGGACAGCGAAATCGCTCCCATGGAAGCGCTGGGTGTGCAGAAGTGCTCCCGGAGACGCCTGCTCAGTTCGCGGCGCTCGGCCCCTTTGGGCGCCTCCGCTGCTCCGCGAAGGGCCGGGGGTCGGGGGTGTCTCCGCGGCACCGGCAAGGGGCTCGCCGCTGGCCCTCGGGTCGCCGGGAGCGGGGCTGTCCGGGCGCCGCGGCGGGAGCTGCGCGCAGGTGTCGGGCTCGGGTTTGCCGCCCGCCCGCGGGGAGCGCGCCGCGCCTGGGGCAGCACGGCCACCACCCTGGTCCGCAGGCTGCCGTCGCGGCGCGCGGTCTTCGGCCCTGGACCCGCTACCCCGGGCGGGCGCCTTTGTTCCGCTCACCGCCCCGCTCCATCGCACCCGGCGGAGGGGAAGCCCGCGCCCGGCGCCCGCATCCTCGCGGCTCCGCAGTCACGCTCAAGTCCCAGTTACTCTCAAAGTGGGGGCAGCTCTAGGGGCGGGCCAAGGGGCAGAGCGCGACGTCCTCTCCGCCCCTCGCGCCGGGGACACCCCACCCCGCCAGCGAACTCACCAGCGCGCACAGCGCCGCGGGCGCCGGGACGCGTTCCAAGCCCCAGCCCCACGCCGGGAGCCTTCGGGGCCTGCGGGTCGCCCCGGCCTCGCTGCGAGCGGGCGCGTCGCGAGGCCGGCCGGAAGGAGTCGGACCTCAAAAGTCACGGCAGTTCCCTGCCCCTCCTGAAACGGCGCGGGGAGCGCGGCCGCAGGGACGCGCGCGGGCGCCCCCTCCGCTCGCCAGCACGGGCCGCGCCGCTCGTCCCGCGCCCGCGGAGCCGAACGCCGAGTCTCCTAATTGGCGGACGCAGGACACCGCCGCTGCGGCACCGAGAGCGCCCACGGCCCCGGCCCCGGCTTGCGGAGCCCGGGGGAGGGGGGGGACCGCGCAGGTGGCGGCGGAGGGCGGGGCGCGGCCCGAGGGGACCGGCTGCGGCGCCAGCTCCTCCCCCGCCGCCGCGGGCCAGCCTCTCCCCGGGAGCTGCCGGGCGCACGGCTCCCCGGTCGCCGGCTCGTGCGCGCGCACCCGGAAAGGGCGGGGGCGCCTGGAGAGTGGGCGCCGCGCGGGGGTGGGGAGGGAGCGCTCAAGCCATGCCGGCTGCGGGCGGCGTCGGAGGGACCCCCGCGCCTCAGCGCCCGCGGGGCTGGCGGGTCCGCTCCATCCCGGGCGGCGATGAAGACATCCCTCTCCGTGCGCTCGCGGCTCCGCGCGGCGTGGCCGGGAATGGCTGGAGGGAAAACCTGGCCTGGAGACCCGGATCTGCGACTCTGGGAGCCGGGCCGCGCGCCCTGGGCTGGGTGGGCTCTGTCCGCGCGGAGATGCTGACCGTCCCCGCCGCCGCGGGCGCGTCCCCCTCGTTCCATCGCAAGACGCACGTTCGGGCGGCCGGATCTCCACGACTCTTCCTCTTCCCAGAGCCCGGCGCTGGGAAGGCCGGAATCCAAAGACCCTTCTAGATCCACTCACTTCCCTGGGCCTAAGAAAGAACGCGGCCGCCCCCTGATAAAGAGCGGGCAGGGAAGGCCAAGCGTTCTGGGGGTTTCCACCTCACCACCCCGATCTCGCTGAAGTTTTTCTTTCTGCTCTTGGGGTTTGGGGTTTGGGGCTTTTGTTGCTGATTTATCATTTTAACTTGATATTTTTAACAGAGGAGTGCCTGAAAAAATAACAGTTTTTTAAAATTTTAGTCCCTTGGAACTCGGTGCCTGGGTTCAGTCGGGTCTTCCTGGTTTTTTGCTTTCTAGCACCTGCAAAAAGTGAATACGAAACAGGTAAATGAAAAAGCCACATAAAAAGCCCCAAGGGATCTTTTCCTGCCACAGGTGTTGGGCAAGAAAGGAGCCAAGGGACTAGAAACCTGAGTTACTGGGCATTGGTGACGTGACAGGCACCAGGGCAGGCAGGGTCCCGACAATGTCTCACAGGGAACCCAGATGGAAGCCAGTACAATCAGTGGAAACTTCTGCAAAAATAATTTTCCACGTTTACTCGGCCTCAAGACAGAAGGCAGGGAGGCTGAGACAAGGGGCTGGGACCCCCAGTAAGTGGCCATAAACCCAGGTGGGTCTGACGCCCCAGCACATGCCTATTTGGGAGTAGGAGACAGAGAGGGAACACCCACTGAGCCATGGAGATGTTTCCACGAAAGATGCAACTTTAGACATTTCTTTTTCTCCCTCCGAGACAGGAGAGGTCCTTAACCCAGATTAACTGATGATCTTACCAGCGTCTTGCAGGGTTCTCTCCTCCCCTTCCACAAGCATCCTGGAAAGCTTCCGCATTCTAAACGGCATCTGACACACTGTCAGGCTCCCGTCTTGAGCCCTGTCATCACACAGAAGTGACCCACTCCAGCAATCCTTCAGGAAAATTTCCCACTCGCAACCCCAAACAAAAACATGTTCTCCAGCCACCAGCAACCCCTGTGTCCCTCACCCAGTTTCTAAGCCCGTCCATCCCCTCGTGAGTTCCTTGCCTACCCTTCCTGGTTACACTTTAGCTCTGATCACGTATTTATTTCAAACACTTCCCCAGCAGTGACCGCAGTTCACACACTCCTTATGCGTATGCTCACACCGTGCCCAGCTCTGAATTACAATCTCACCGTCTTCATTCTTGCACCCACGGATCCAAGCAACAGAGTGTGCTTAGGGAAAACGCCACCACCCAAAGCTTGGAGACATTACCAGTTGGTGGTATCTAACTTGAACTGGATCCTTAATTCTTAGTTCCATGATCCTAGCCAGCTCCTCCCCCCAGAGGTGCCTGAGATACACTTCAGAAGCCCATAAACACCCCTCAGTCCAATACAAAACACTCACATGTGTGTCCTACGGGCATTTTTCTGGGGAAAAGACCCCCAGCTTCCATCAGATTCTCAATGGTGGTCAGAGACTCCAAATACTTAAAACCCTGCCTGGGATACGTTGGATAAGCAAAAACATAATCAACTCAATATTTATTGCATGCCAGCTGCCTAAAAAGTCAGTGGCTCCGAGGTACACCAGGTTGGTAGAACTCTCTGGTTGTTTGCATAGATAGAAGAAAGAAGACTGAACGAAGGCCAGCCTCTTGTACAGATGAAGTTCAAACTGAATGAATGAAGAAACTGAATTGAATGGGTTCTGCTAAGAGTGTTCTGGAAGGAGCACTCTTAGCCATTTAAACCACATACATAGAGATGGAAGGACCCATTTGCAGAGTCATCGATTGTCCTGGAACCAGAGGCTCCCAGAGGGGTGGGCAACCTCCCTCCATCAACGACTGCCATCTGTCTACACATCACTTGTCCCAATCCAGCTTGTAAAAAATCAACAAAACGACCCTTCCGAGCCTCTGTGTCCTGCTCACCAGGAGCCACTGGTCCTAGTCCCCCTGTTACCAAGAAGCACATCCATTCTTGACTTTTGGAGGGCTCTAAAACTCTTTCCCAATCATAAAACTCAGTTAAGCTACAGATACTTCTAAAAAGAGGTTTATTGGCATGTTTGTTAAGGCAACTGAAAGGGGGGTGATGGGTGTATTTCTATCCACGGTTCACGAAAGATTTCTCCTCCACGTACGTTTTTCACACATCAGCCATGATGTGAAGCTTCTGACTGGTCTGTTTCACCCTTCCTTGCCTGTTAGAAATCTCTCACATCTCAGCCTGGTCTGTCACAGAAGCTAGAAAGAGCTGGAGGTTCATCAGGAAGAGGAGGGGCTCATGTCTCTACAGGGGCTCCGCCCAGCTACTCACTCTTGCTGGAAGCGAGGGCTGGAGCCATCCTTCCCATAAAACCCTGAACAACAGAAACTGGGGGGCTTATTTGATTTCTTTAATAAGATAGAACTGACATATAGCATCATATTAGTTTCAGGTGTGCAACACAATGATTTTTACCTTTGTGTAGGTCAGGAGACAATCAGCGCAGTAAGTCTGCCACCTGTCACCATACCGCGTTAGACTTTTTTTTTTTTTAATGCGATGAGAACTTTTAAGGTCTTCTCTCAGCAACTTTCGGATATGCCGTACGGTATTAACGACAGTCAACACGACGTATTTACTTTATAGCTGGCACTGTACACCTTTGGACCCCCTTCACCTATCCCCCCCACCTCTGGCAACCACCAGCCCGTCTGTTTTCTGCATCTACGTGTTTAGGGTTTTGTTTTGTCTTGTTTTAGATTCCACATATAAGTGAGATCATACGCTCTTTGTCTTTCTCTGCCTGGCTTACTTCACGCTTTTTTTTGTTGTTGTTTTGTTTTGTTTTGTTTTAAGAAAAAAGGAAGACAGGAGTCTGCCCTTCTCCCTCTTCAAGAATCCACCTTGAGGGCTTGTGTTGGGTGCCAGTCGTAGCTGGGGGGACCCTGAGCAACTTACCTCACTTCTCTGGGGGCATTACCTGCTTCCCCAGCTACAAAACAGCGATAACAGCCTTTAAGGTAAGCACTGTGGAAATACACAAGGACCACCAGCTGAGGACAAGCAAAGGCTGTTGATTCAGTTTGCTGTTGCAAGAGAGTCCCTGGTGTTTGGCAGAGACTCAAAGGCAGGCAGAGGAGAGAGTTTGATAGTAAAAAAGTTGGGGGGGAGGCAGGGGAGGCTTCAGATAAGCACTGATTGAAGGCTGATGGCCTGGGAAGCTGGAGGCAGGCTCGCTAGGAGTGGGGCATTCTACGTGATGGATGAAGGGAGCTTTTATTTGGCTTTCTTTGGTTGGTCCTAAGTTGGAAGCAGGGATAACAATTAGGGAAGCTGGAAATTACTGAGCAGGTCCCCACCATTTGCAGCCAATTGTGTGGGCTTTCCAGGCTGGTGGCCACAGAGGTTGAGAGGATCAGAGCCCTAGTGCCCTGCCTGGCTGTGAACTTCAGCCCTCTCAACACTCAGCACGCATTGGTTATTATCAGCATTATTAAAATCACTAGAACCGAGAAAGGCTAGTCATGGGTAGAGACACACATTGAGACCAGGTCCACCTGTGGGAGAGACACAGGCCGCCTCCCAACCCCAGAGCCTTCTCCTTTGTTCCAGTCTCATCAGCCAGGAGTGTGTGGGCTTCCAAGATGGGCACACAAGACAACCCACTGGGGGATGGGGAAAAATATTCAACCTTCCGTTTACTGTGATCCAAAATAAGAAAGAAATCAAAAGCTACTGACATTTCATCTATGCAGTGAGAGTCACACAGGTATATAATTTCTAAAGAATGGCACATATAGGGCACCTGGGTGGCTCAGTGGGTTAAGCCGCTGCCTTCGGCTCAGGTCATGATCTCAGGGTCCTGGTGATCGAGTCCCGCATCGGGCTCTCTGCTCAGCAGGGAGCCTGCTTCCCTCTCTCTCTCTCTCTCTGCCTGCCTCTCTGTCTACTTGTGATCTCTCTCTGTCAAATAAATAAATAAAATCTTTAAAAAAAAAAAAAAAAAGAATGGCACATATAACGGGCATACACATCTCACATCTTTTCCTGGTAGGGACCACCATCAAAAAGCAATTCTTGCCTACTGGCCAACTTGCATGGAAACCCTGGGGTTACAAATGAAAATTCTTCCTTCCTATTACGAGTTGGACTCCTCCTAAAACTCAAAGACCATTTGAAGGCCCACCTTAGCATCCCAGTCCTCTGGGAAGCCCTATCAGGAAACTCCGGATGACTCTCTAGCTACAAATTAGCCACAGATTTATCTAACAATCTACAAAGTACCTGCTCAGTGTTTTGTTCCGTAATTGAATGTTTCTCAAGTACTTGTCATGAGCCATGGTGTCCCAGGCATTGTGGGGTTTATTGTCTAGGAGGAGAGGTAAGTCACAGATAAACTATAATACCAAAATCACTGAGTTGCACTTAGGAGAAACAATTCCACCAAACCGTGGGGAACAGGTGGCCTGGGCGTGTTTGTTCACAGAGTCCCAGGGCTCAGAGGGCCCAGTGAAACTAACTGCTCTGGGGACGGCCCTTCCCTCCTCCCTGTCCTCAGACTCCTTCTTATTTTTGCTCAGGGACTCCACACCCTCCCAAGGACAGCTCTGTTGGGAATGCTGAGGCCGGGAAATGCTCTTCTCAGATATACATGAACCTCACTCTGGTGCTCAGTATGCCCAAGCTTCTTTTTATCTATATCTGCAATTTTTTTTTTTTTTTTACCACAGCTGACACAATGTTACATTAGTTCCAGGTACCAGGCACAGTGATGGGTTAAGTCTCTACATTGTTGTGTTCACTACCAGCCTAGCTGTCCCTTTCACCACACGACCCTATGACAATACCACTGAGTGTATTCCTTAGGCCATGCCTTTTATCCTCACGACTTATTCATTCCATGACCAGAAGTCTGTATCTCCTACCCACCTTGACCCATTTTGCCCATCCCCCCTGGAAGCCATCAGTTTGTTCTCTGTATTTATAGGTCTGATTCTGCTTTTTGTTTGTTTATTAATTGGGGGGTTTTCTTAGATTCCACAGATGAGTGAAATTGTATGATATTTGTCTTTCTCAATCTGACCTATTTCATTGAGCATAATACCCCCTAGGCCCATCCGAGTTGTTGCAAACGGCATGATCTCATCCTTTACATGGCTGCGTAGTATTCCACCATCTGCCCCGTCTTCCTTATCCATTCATCTGTCAATTTGAACATTAGGTTGCTTCTGTATCCTGTCTATTATAAATAATGTTACAATAAATGTAGAAGGGCATACAGCTTTTCAAAGTAGTGTTTTCATTTCTTGGCATAAATACCCAGTAGCAGAACTATTGGATCATAAGGTATTCTTATTTTTTGAGGAACCACCATACTGTATATGCAACTTCTCTTAATTTAGCGAATATTTGTGACAACCGGAAGATTGTCTGTTATTGGTTCTAAGTGAGAAAAAGAGAGCAAGTGTGAATAAGGAACTCAAAAGAAACTTTTCACTGTCTGTTCATTGCCCGTTGTTCCTGTGAGTAAAAGCCCTTCTTGGACCCTTCTTGCTTTGGCTTCGGGGTGAGTGTGAGCATGTGCAGGAGAGGCCGAGAAACTGGGCTTACCCTGCCATGGACCATCGCATGCTATGTGATGCGGACCCTGCCCACTCATGTGAAAGGTGTTACTGGCCATTACAGACCAACAGCTTTTCTATCATCGGTGGTAGGTTGGGCTCAAGATTAGCTCTGCTGGGTAGTTTCCTGCGGCCTCAGGAGGTGGCCTTTGAAACTACAGCTTCCTGGGGCTTGTTTGCCGAATGCAATCACTCGTTTGGAGAAAACTCCCAGGAAAGGATCATTTCCGAGAGTCCACAGCTCCAAATACTCTCCAAATATTCTGAAAAAGAACAAGGCTCCTGGAATTCTCAAGGTGCAGACGGAATTTCTGGAATGAATAGAAGTTGGGGGTATTTTGTCTTGGCTAGCTTTACCTTCCTTCATGGCCAAGGACATGTAAAGGGATTGTCCCCCAACTTCCCCAGGCTCTTGAGTCACCTTCTCCTTTAAGATCGTCCCTTGTAGTCGCTGCAAAATGTCTAATGTCCTCCCCCAGTAACTCCTAAGGGTAAGATTCTCTGGGGTTGGTCATCTTCCCCTGGCTGTCCTCATGTCACCACCTCACGCTCAAAACCCTTGGGTTTCCAGTCAACATTTTCCATGTCTCTGTGCCCCCGCTTCACTCTTTCCTCCAAACTAAAGATACAGGTCCCGTATTAACTATGAAAGATTACCACAAACGTAAAGACTTAAAACGACACAAGTTGGTCTTCCGGTTCTGTACGTCAGAAGTCTCGCTGAGCTCAGATCAAGGTGTGTGGCGGCTGCACTCTTTTCTGCGGCTTTTGGGAAAGAATCCATCTCCTCACATTTTCTGGTTCCTGAAGGCTCCCTGCAACCCTTGCCTCATGGTCTCCCTTCCTCTGTCTTTTTTTTTTTTTAAGATTTTATGTATTTATTTGACAGAGATCACAAGTAGGCAGAGAGGCAGGCAGAGAGAGAGAGGGAAACAGGCTCCCTGCTGAGCAGAGAGCCCGATGTGGGGCTCGATCCCAGGACCCTGAGATCATGACCTGAGCCGAAGGCAGAGGCTCAACCCACTGAGCCACCCAGGTGTCCCCCCCTTCCTCTGTCTTCAAGCCAATCGGTTCAGGCTGAATTCCTGCCACCCTCTCTGGCTTTCTGACTGCATCCAGAAAGGATTCTCTATTTACAAGGACTCATAGGATTAGGTCAGACCCACCTGAAAACTCCAGGCAAATTTCCCATCCCAGGGTCTTCAATCTTAATCATGTCTGCAAAGTCCCTTTGCCATGTGCATCATATATACAAGGGTTGTGGGGATTAGGGTGATGGCATCTTTGTGGGGTTTGGGGGGTGCATTATTCTGCCCATCATGGTCCCATCCACATGCCTCAGGCACCTCCAACTCAAGGCAATTGTGTATAACAGAGTACGTGACACAGAAGGAGAAGAAGTGAAGCTGGGCGTTGAGTGGCAGGGGCTGAAAACTCATCGACCCTTCCCTGTCAGGGGGAACCCCTGAACTGCCATCTTGCTCCTTGGCCCTAGCCCTAGGAGGAATCCCTCCACCAAGCCCAAGAGCGGTGTTCCCCAAACTCCCATCACTCACATTCAGAGTCAGCTAGCTGCCCGTCAAAACACGGGGCGCGGCTACACGGCTCTTCCCAGCTCAGGGGAGTGAAGTTTGAGGCCACGGAATGCAAGCAGAGTGGGGTGGCCCCTTTCGGGCCGGGGACTTAAGACCGCCACCAGCCTTCCATCCCCTTTCCGGTGTGCGAGAGCCCAAAGGGGTAACCCGCCCATCAGTACCATCACCATGAAGGTGATGAGGAAACCGCAGGGCAGATAGAACCTCGAGACGAAAGGACCCCGGGGGTCTGAGAACACCACACGGAGCAGAACCACCCACTCGCTGGAAACACCTGTCCTCTGTGCTGAAGAAAGTAATAAATTTCTTGGGCTCTAAGCCGCTGAATTTGGGGGTTGTGTTCATTACCACCCCCCCAGCCCCCCAATCTTGTGGATAGATTCACCAATGTTTTCACGTTTAAGTACCAACTGCATCATCATCTAGAGAACCTCTTTATCCAAACCAACCCTCTTCTCTTTTCAAGCAGCGACATTCAAAACAGTAAGATCCACAGAATAATAAGATGAATTTTTATCAGACGCTTCCTATGTGTCACACTTTCGACACATGTGTCTGGACCTGTTCAATGTTTCACTTACGTGACTTCACTGATCTTTCACACACATCAGCTCCCAGAGGTGGGTGCTGTTACGATCGTGCCCATTGAACAAACAAGGACGGTGAGGCACGGAGTTTCCCCTGCTGATAAGTCGAAGAGCCAGGACCGGAACCCAAGTGGGCTAACTGAAGAGTTCATGCTTTGAGCCATGCCAGGCTGCCGCCTTTTTTCATGGCTCTGTTTTGGGAGCGATATGTGCCTGTGAGGCCTGTTAAGTGATTCGACCTTTTTGCAAAATACGCACTTCTATAGACCACCTCATTTTTCTCAGGTTTCATCAGAGGTGTGGGCACCGCACTGTATCAAACAGTGCCCCAGAGCTAAGGCTGGGCTACTTTTCATCTCTACCACATAGCTGTGTGGGTCGATCTCAAAACCCAACAACAGGGAGGGGAGAGGCATGTCAGAGAAGTCAGGGGCAGAGCCAAAGCCTCCCCTCTCCAGCGACTGTCGGCCCCAAAGCGCACTGCTATTAACCTGCACTCTCAGAATGTCACCGCAAAATTTGCAAATGACATTTTTCCTTATTGATCTTTTTGCCTAGGAGGGCGAGGAGGTCTCTCGAAGACGAAAAGGAAAAAGGCAAGGCGGGACAAAGAATGAACATCAAGAATGATGTCACCCGATCCGAGCACCTTATGGACTCGGGGGGGGGGACGTATGTGTACAATCGCATCACGGCAATCAATAAAGCCCATCCACCCACATTAATAAATAAGATGAATGAATAAATTTGACCAAAGTGCTATTTTCTTCCTACCCAGCAGATGGCTCGCACCTTAGCTGCGTGAAGCAACGGAGACCGTCTGTCCTCTTCAACCCAGCACTGGAGAGACTCTAAACAACTTTCCTCCTCTCCTCGTTTCTCTGGCTATTTTCAGCCTTAAATGGGTCTAGAGAAACCATGGGTGATATCGTCACATGGATGGTTTCAGGGAAGGTCAGAGGTCAGTGATCTGTCCCCAAACTGGCCCTTGGCTCCTCTGTCCAAGAGGTAGCCTCCCTGAGTGTGTGCATGTGCCCCTGGGTGTGGGCAAATTCCTTCCTAGTTCCCCAGATGTGTGAGTTACCCCTTTGTCTCTATCCTCGTAGCTTCATGAACACTCGTCTCAGTGATCCTGTCACATCGTAGTTTTTCGTTCACGTGTCCGTCACCCAATGGATGGTGAGAGACAATGGCAGAAACGTCCTGTCTGTTTTGGACACGTTGCCAGCGGAAGCTTCACGAGGACTATCAGCCGAGTGAGCGAGCGGATTAACGACCCCAAGAAATAAACCAATAGGCTCTGGTTCGAGTGAGTCATGCAGGCGTCCCCCAAGGGCCGTGGTTCATGTCCCGCAGCCTGAAATCTGGAGTGTTTCCACTTGTTGTGGCTGCACATCAGCCTTTCATTCTTGCGAAAGGAATAAAGGAGATATTTGATTCTGATAGGAGGTGAAAGCCTGTTTGTGTCCAACACACAGGAGAATTTATTTTCGAGGATCCGTAAAGCCAGCATCGAAACATCTGCCCTGGGCCTCCCAGACCCATGATAGCTTCCCCAAGCTTAGAACATTCATGTCTCGACACAGGCCCATCAAAGCAGGTTAGCTGACGTTCTCTGAGCTCAGAAAACCCTGATTTCCCATTATCATCTGCCACTTACGAGTAACTTGCTTTTACTCTTAGCATGATAGATGTGATTTTGTGTAGAACTACCTGCCTGCTGTCTGTCCTTCAGTATTCCCCAGCCAGCTCATGATTTTAGCTGCAGAAAGACAGCTACGTGCACGCTACTGCGGTGGGGAAATTTCTGCTGGGAAAAAAAATCCTTCCTGAAGAAACACCAGAAACTGATTCAGACACAGATGACTTGCCTTCCTCCTCTGAGTTCTGGTCACTGCTCCCCCAGGGTAATCCCTCAGCCCACTCAGACGTCTTAGCAATATTTTTGGTTGTGCTCATTGGTTTGGGTTTACAGTTGTTCTTTCCGCTTTAAAAAAAAAAAAAAAATCCATTTTAGGGTTTCCTGGGTGGCCGTCATTGGGCGTCTGCCTTCAGCTCAGGTCATGATCCTGGGGCCCTGGGATCGAGCCCCACATCGGGGTCCTTGCTCAGCAGGAAGCCTGCTTCTCCCTCTCCCAGTCCCCTTGCTTGTGCTCCCTCTCTCTCTGTCTCTCTCTGTCAAATACATAAATAAAATCTTTTAAAAAATCAATTTTGTTGAGGTGTGAATTACATATAACAAAAGATGTCAGTTTTAAATGTATGCATCAGTGCATTTTAACAAATACATTCACTCCTATAACAATGTCCCTTTCAAGATAAAGAACGTATTCTTTTATTTAGCCAGTGACCTATTTACTTTTTTTTAAAGATATTTTATTTATTTAATTGACAGACAGAGATCACATAGTAGGCAGAGAGGCAGGCAGAGAGAGAGGAGGAAGCAGGCTCCCCGCTGAGCTGAGAAACCGATGCGGGGCTCGATCCCAGGACCCTGGGATCATGACCTGAGCCGAAGGCAGCAGCTTAACCCACTGAGCCACCCAGGCACCCCTTACCTTTTTTTAAATAAAAATTGTATGCATTTGGGTGTGCAACATGATCTAATATACATACACATAGTGAAATGATTACTACAGTCAAGCTATTTAACATATCTTCTCACATCGTTACCTTTTTGTGTATAAAAGCACCTGAAATCTACACTTTTAGCAAATTTCCTGTATTCTTTGCAGTATCACAAATTGCAGTCATTATGCTGTACCTTGGATCTCCAGACTTATTCATCCTACATAACTGTAACTTTGTATCCCTGGACCAACATCTCCCTGTTTGCCCCATCTCCCACCCTTATTAACTACTATTTTTATCTCTACTGCTATGCACTTCACTTTTTTGAATTGCTCTAGTAACTGAGCTCAGGCAGTCATTTCTACTTCTGTGTCTGACTGTTTCATTTAGCATAACATTCCCCAGGTTTGTCCATGCTGTTGCAAATGTTGGCATCCTCTTACAAGATAGAGAATATTTCATCACTCCCCAAAAGTTCCCTCATGCCCTTCTGTGGTCAATGACTCCAGCCCCAGGAAGACACTCATTTGTTTTCTTTATCAAAAAGAAGAAGAAGAAGAAGAAGAAGGAGAAGAAGGAGAAGAAGGAGAAGAAATAATACATACTTTGTTTCTGATCTGACTGGCTTCTTTGACATAGAATAATTATTTCGACATTCATTCATATTGTTGCATGCATCAGTAATTCATTCCTTTTTTCTTGCTAAGTAATATTCCATTGTATGGAGACAGACCAATTTCTTTATCTATTCATCTGCTGATGGAAATCAGGCTGTTTCCAGTTTGGGCTAGCGAGCATGAAACGGCTGAGAACATCCACTGAGTCTTTCTGTGGCCCCATGTTTTTATTTCTCTTGGGTAAATACCTAGGAAGAGAATCACCAGCAGGTACGGTAAACGTATGTTTAACTTCATCAGAAACAGCAAAACTGGCTTTGAGAGTGGCTGTACCATTGTAAGTCCCCATCAGCGACGTACGAGACATTCCGTTCTACATCCTCACCGATGCTTTCGTACGGTAAGTCTTTTTCCTCTTAGCCATTTTAAAGGGTATAAAATGGTATCTAATCACAATTTTAAATTGCACCACCAAGAATGACGATAAACATCTATCTTTTCATATGCTTGTAGGTCATCCATAAATCTTCCTTCATGAAATATGTGTTCAAGTCTTTTTCCCAGTTTTTAATGGATTGTGCACTATTTCACTGAGTTGTAAGAGTCCTCCCCGTTATATGTTTGAGATGCAAATTCCACTCTTCCGTGTATTTGGCGGTAGGGAGTGACTTGCCTTATTCTAGTTATCAGAGCTACTTATCCTAATTACTGGCAGCTTCTTGTCCACAAAGTTGTGTGACCTGAATGTGGCTGACACCTGCTGCATTAGTTAGGGCTCTAGGCTTTGTTTCTGGGAGAAAGGAGGTATGGTCTAGAACATTCTCATTCTTTTAAATCTGACTTCTGAATATAGAAAGAAAGAAGGAAGAAAGAGAAGGTAGGAATAAAGAAAAGGATATTCTAGGGAGTAATTATCTACCTACAACCCCCACTGGGTTCTGGGCAGGGCTATTACAGTCACTCAAGCTAACAAATTAGATATTCTTTGACTTGGACTGACTTTCTGCCTTATGGGTTCTACCACATCCAAAAAATGGAATGTCTGTCCTGGTGTCCCTTGATTCATGGGAGGAGAGACCATGGCTCCTTCTTCCATAATGATCCTTCCAGGTCTCCTCTACCTCCTTTTAACTAAATAATGTGACCAACCATTGAAGGTAGAAAACAGAAGTGGAATGAGCCCACAAATTGTGGGTCTGTTGTTGGATTACCTTGTGTTTACCAAGAGGAACAGTCTTGGTGTAGAATTAATTAAGGTTTCCAACCCAGATCAGCAGAGGAGGGACGACTTTCTTTTTTCCATAGCATCTGTCCAAGCCTCATTGTATTCCTCGGAGCTATAAAGAAGAGTGGGCTATAGTAACGTCACCCTCCAAGAAAAGGATTAACGTATTTGGAGACCTCAAGCTAATTCAAATCAAACTAATCCCCTGGATCAAATGGGAAAGGAGAAGGAGAGGCGTGTGGCGGAGAGAATGGGGACTTTAGGATGACTGGAGGCCACAAAGGGGAAGAGGTAGATGGGGCAGGTTTTAAGTTGAGTTTTGCTGGCCCTTTGTGTTTCAACGCTGGCCCCAGGTAGCAAACGGAGGAAATGGGGATGAGTGGATCAGGAGGTCCTGATGTAGGGAAGAGCCAGGGCATCGTGGGAAGATGGTGTCTATTCAACATCCCCGTATCACATGTCAGTACACACCTGGTTCCAAATCATTAAGCCCGAAGAGCTCAGTCTGCCTGCAGCGGGACGCTCTCCCCATCCCTGCGGCAACCCCCACTGCCCCTCTTGCAAAATGTCTTTGTGTTGCAGAGCTCAGGAGGCAGGAAGAGGAAGTCACAGAGGAGAGTACATTGTCTGTCGAATACCTTCCTCCAGAAGTCGTGCGAGGTACCTGTCTTCCAGAGTCCTTGGCCTCGTTCTAAAACTCTGTGGATCACAATAGCCTACTCATTGTCTCAGGCTATGCTCCGGAAACCCTCAGGAGAGGGCTTACCATCTTACACACCCGAAAGCTGAGGCTCACAGAGGTTATGGGCTTTGCCCAAGGTCACCCAGTAAGTGGAAGAGTCTGGATCAGAGCACAGGTCTTGAGTTCAGCGAACAAGAAATGCATCCCGTGTTGATTGCTTGGATGGATAGGCTGATGGAACGGAATCTGCCTTATTCCAGAAGCAGACTAACAAAGGAGCAAAAAGACTCGAACCTCCACCGGTTTGTGCCATTAAACAGAAGGGAAGGAACAACATGGAAATGAAGGCCTCTAGGAATAAGCAGTTAACCTAATTCTGGTTCCCCAATTTGAGAAATTCCTCAAGTGTCTCTACTTCAAATTGAATAATTTTCCAATTTCTTTCTCAAGGTAATTTTTTAAACTACTGATTTTTATGGGCTTAAGCATGTGAAAAGCCGACTGCTGTATGTCTTTTTAATTAGATCCTTTACATGATAATTAAAATCTCTCTTTGCATCATAGCTATTCTTAAACTCTGCAGTAATGTTCCTCTGGCTAGAAGTTAGCTGACCATCTGGAAGCAATAAAATATCTTAACCTTAAAATGCAAACTATCAGTTAGAGATACCACAAATTAGACCCACTCGTCATCACTCTAATGGGTAAATGCCAAGCCCCATCCTTCATTCTGTCTAATCAGGAAACTGCAGGATCTCCCAGTTGGAACAGGAATTTTGAAAGTCAAATAGTCCTTCTTCCTTTGGATTTTCAGAACAAATCCTGACCAGGCCATCCCATGAATGGTCCTGGGGGATACAGGCATACAGCCCACCAGGAAGAAGTTGGGAGGCTGTTTTTAGAAGATTCTGCTGAAGTCCATTCATGACTGGGGGCCGGAGACCAAGACTGGCCTTGGTGGTCCAAGGGGGAAATAAATTCTGACTAGAAGCTTGGGAAGGGTTTGTATGCAGAAGGGATGTAAGCAGGAACCAGCAAGAGAATGAATTATGAATGAGAGGATCACAGGCCCAGGTAAAATGGTGGGAAGGAAGAAAGCTTTTGATGTGGTACCCTGGAATTCTTCCAACCGAATCAATTTTATATTAGTTAAACGTGAGGGCAGACTGGTGGAAGTAGCGTGATCAATACAGTTACTGACTCAGAGATATATTTTATTTATGCTAATGGTGGTGATTTCCTTGACCCTCTAGAACCACTTCTGTTCAGAAGTTCCGCCATTGTTGTCTCTCATGGAGATAAACAAAGACCGATGAAATGGGGAAAAGCATAGGCTGTTCATTCAGAACTTACTGTGGCAAGGGAGTCAGCACCTACTGATGGGCTTGGCAGAGACTCAAAGGCAGGCAGCGTGTGGGAGATGGGGGTGTGGGGTTGAGCTTAAGGTCGCCCTGAGGGGAGGCTGTTGGCTTGGGGAAGCTGTAGATGGGCTCATCAGGAGAAGGCATTCCATACGATTGCCTAGGGAGAGCATAGTTCACGTCCTCTGATTGGTCCTAAATCAGAACGGGAACCAAAATTACGGAAGCTATCAGGTTTTCATCAAATCCTGGCCATTTGGGGCCAACTGTTACTGGTTGTTACTGTTTAGCTTCCTGGGCCAGTTGCTGGAAGTTAGCTGTCTGACCGCCAGGCTAAGAAATAGAAGCCTGATTCTTGGAATGGCCACTGTGCATGATTGGTTGGTTTCCTGGGCTGGTTGCTATAGTTTGTGGGTCATGGCTCTATTTTTACATACGATCTGGCTATTGTCTATTTGCGTACTCAGACTCTCACCCTTATTTTAATCCTATATGTGTTTCAGACGGCACTACTCATTTAGCATTTAAAAGACAACATAACCTGTTGGTTAAGAGCATGAATCTGGAGCGGGGGGCGGTGCCTGGGTGGCTCAGTCGGTTGAGCGTCTGTCTTCAGCTCAGGTCATGATCCCAGGGTCCTGGGATGGATGGAGACCCGTGTCGGGCTTTCTGCTCAGCGGGGAGCCAGCTTCTCCCTCTCCCTCTGCCCCTCCCCACCACTCGTACATGCTCTCTTTCCCATTCTGTCTCAAATAAATAAATTAAAAAAAAAAAAAGGACATGAATTTTGGGGTCCAGCCGCATGGTTCAAAGTCCAGCTCTACCACTATTCACTGTGTGATCTTGAATACACAAATATAATGCAAATAGACAATGGCCAAACTGTCTATAAAAATAGAGCCGTGGCCCACAGTGTGCAGCAGCAACCCAGGGAACCAACACACCGTGCGCCATGGCCAGTCCAGAAGTTTAACTTCCTGGTCCTCGGTTTCATTATCTATAGAGATAAAAAATAGTACCTACCTTATAGACTTATTTTGAGGATTAAATGTGTTAATAGTATCCATGTAATGCACTTTGGCCTGGCCACAGAGTGAGCGCTATAGAGACGTTTGCTTTTATTAAAAATTAAATAAAGAAAAAAACAAAAATGACAGGAGTACGCAGCATCCTTCAAAGTCCAAGATTTACCAGATATTACTCCCTGAGCTTCCTATGGTATCACGCACACACTTCAAGAAATGTAAAGAAACCATTAGTATGTGGAAAGATTCTGCATCGGAAGTTTTAAAATCTAATATGAATGGCTTCTCAAAAAGTCATTAATACATAAAAATCTATATTCTTCCTGCAATGAATCGTATCAGCAATACCCAAGTCTGCACAATTTTTCTCCTGAAGGTAGTAATGAACAGCATTTACGTTCACATTCTTAGGAAGCAATTCATGGAGCACTAGCCTCTGGGGAGAAGCAAAGCCAATTATTCTTTGTTTAACCCTTTTAAAAATGATGAACTCTAACATACCTACAGAAATATTTGCAAATCAAAAATGGGCAGCTCAAGGACTCAAAGAAGCCACCTGTGTAACCATCACTCTCATGAAGAAATAGAACTTCAGCTCCCAAGAACCCCATAGGACCCCTGCCCATCACCATCCTCCAATTTACGGGGACACTATCCTGTCCCCCAATCTATGGTGTCAAAGATAAACAAAGCCAGATACCAATTCAAGAGTGCTAAGGACAGATTTTAAACAGTAAGGACAGTTTTTAAACAGTAAATCTCAAGTTTACATCCCTAGTGCAGTAGGGAAGAGCGTCTACACTGAACTGAACCCAACCCTGATTTGTGCAGAGGTGACTGAGTATTTCAGCAGGAGAGTGAGGAATTGGGCAGGGGGGCGAGTAGGGGCCAGCAGTCACAGGAAGGTGAGAGTTGACAAAGGGCGGGTGACTGTCAGTGTCGATGAAGCCAGCTGTGTCTGTTGCTGGCAACTCTGAGTCAGGATTCTTTCCTATAGGGACCGGGAGACAGAGGTCCTAATTTCCTGGGGATTATATTTGAAAGGAATGGCTTTCAGGTTCATGAGAAAGACACTCTAGAGTTGTAGGACAAAAATATATATCTCAAAGGGACAGAGGAAGGTCTCGCAATTATAAGACCTTTTTAGTTAAGGTTCTAAGAAAGGACGTATGTTCAGGTGTTGGCTAGAACAGTTCATAGTAAGACCTTCCTTGCTTTTCCTTTTCTTTCTTTCTTTCTTTCTTTTTTTTTTTTTTAAAGCAGGCTCCATGCCCAGCATGGAACCCAATGTGGGGCTTGAACTCATGACCCTGAGATCAACACCTGAGGTGATATCAAGAGTCAGATGCTTGGATGTCTTGGGTGGCTCAGTTGGTTAAGCAACTGCCTTCAGCTCAGGTCATGGTCCCAGAGTCCTGGGATTGAGTCCCACATCGGGCTCCCAGCAACATGGGGAGTCTGCTTCTCCCTCTGACCTCCCCTCTCGTGCTCTCTCTCACTCTGTCTGTCTCTCTCTCTCAAAATAAATAAATAAAAATCTTAAAAAAAAAAAAAGAGTCAAATGCTTAACCGACTGAGTCACTCGGGTGCCCCACTTTGCTTTTTTTTAGTTTTACCCCTAACCGCACATCCTGACTCATGTTCTATCTCACAAGCTCATAGATTACTCATTATGTATGTTAACATACCTTGTCAGTCTCACCTATCCCACTTGTTTTCTTGCCTCTGTAGAAGAGTTAAATATTCTACAATAACACAAAAGAAGTGGCCGCACTGAGGATATCCTCCACAGAGGTCTTCTTTACACATTATGCATGAGTTCCCATGGACTTTTTAGTGCTACTGTAGTATGAATTCCTTCCTAGGGTCACGGCCATCTTACGGATGACTCTGATACCAGCATTAGCCCAACCACAGCAATGGCGGGTAAACACGAGGACTGGAAGACCATCTCCTACTTTTCTAGAAAGTTAACTATGAAGAAACCCATCTGCTTGGAGCCAAAGCTAAAGTTCGATTCCATCTGACTGAGGTAGAAGTAAGCATAGGCCTCACAGTCTAGGCACAGACAGAATCCTATCCATGCTCTCAATGAGGACCAGGGATCTGGGGTCCCCAAAACTACCTAAGCCAAGGAAGCACACACCAAGTCAGGTGGCAGAGCCCTCACCATTGACCCAACAGACGCTGATGGGACAACTGCATTGGCCAATTTTGAATGTTCGACCGACCAGCCTTGCATTCCTGGAATAACACAATCTAATGGCAATACAATACCCTTTTTTTATATTCATGGGTTTGTTTCATTAATGTTCTGGGTACAACTTTTGCATTGTGGTCATGAGTAAGATGGGTCTGTAATTTTCCTTACTGCCTTATCAAATGTTTAACAGTTTAATTGATACATGATTTACATACTATAAAATTCACCCATTATAAACATATGGTCCAGTGACTTTTAGTAAGTTTATACAGCTGTGAAATTACCACCACAATGCAGTTTCAGAACATTTTCATTACTCTAAAAAGCTCCTTTGTGCCCATTTACAGACATTGTTACTTCCACTCCTAGACCCAGATAATTACTAGGTTGATCTGTCTCCTGTATCTAGAGATTTTACTTTTCTAGAATTTTCCTATAGGAAAAATATAGTTTTAAAATATATGTAGTTTTTGTGCCTGGCTACTTTCCTTAGTGTACCTTTTTTGAGGTTCCATCATTTTGTAATATGTATAAATAGTTTGCTCCTTTTTATTGCTGAGTAACATTCTATTGCCAGCAGACACCACATTTTGTTCATTTATTCACCGGTTGATGGATAATTTGGTTGTTTCCAGTTTCTGGTTACTATGAGTAATGCTCCGATGAACGTTCACATACGTATCTTTATGTGGAAATATATTTTCATTTCTCCTCATACATCCCTAAGAAAGAGATTATTGGGTTCTACCGTTAAGTGTAGGTTTAAATATTTAAGAAACCACTAAATTGATTTTTCCAAAGTGGCTGTGCTAGTGTGTGGGAAGGGGGAAAGTGTTATTATATTGTGGTTTTGATTTGCATTTATATATAAAATATAAAATAAAAATAAATAATATGAACAAGAAAACTCTGGAATTGAATACCCCTGAAATGAAAAATTCATTAGATGGACTCAAAAGTGGACAGGATGAGAGCTGGCAGGACAAAGAATACATGAACTTGAAGACAGACCCATAGAAATGATTGAATCTGAAGGATGGGAAGTAAAAAAGGAAGAAAAGTCAAGAGTGCTTCAGACACTTGAGGGATACCATCAAGTACACCATCACGGATTCCTAGAAACAGATAAGAGAGGGAAGGGGCAGAAAAAACACTCAAAGAAATAATGTCTGAAACCTTCTCAAATTTCATGAAAAACAATCCAAACATCCAACAAGCTCAGTAAACTCTAATTACTATAAATATAAAGAGATCCACACATAGATACATAACAGAGAAAGTCAAGCTCCAAAAAAAGATACATCCCATGCTCATGTATTGTTAAGATGGCAGATCTCCCAGATTGGGGAATACATTCAACACAATTCTTATCAAATCCATAACCAATGCAATCTGAACAAGAAGAACAAATTTTTAAGATTTCCAGTAGCTGGTCTCAAAGGATAGGCCTAGATATTAATGAAACAGAAGTAGAACGTCTAGAAATAAACCTTTTCATTTATGGTTGGTTGATTTTGACAAAGGTTTCAAGGCAATTCAATGGGGTAAAAGATAGTCTCTTCAACAAATAGTGCTGGAAACTTGGATATCCATCTCTATTTATTTTTAAAGATTTTATTTATTTGACAGACAGAGAAAGAGAAAGAGAGCATAAGCAGGGGTGTGGCAGGCAGAGGGAGAGGGAGAAGCAGGCTCCCCACTGAGCAGGGAGCTTGATGTGGGGCTCAATCCCAAGACCTGGGATCATGACCTGAGCCAAAGGCAGATGCTTAACCAGGTGTCCCTGGATAGGCATATTTAAAATAAGAAACTTAGAACTGCATTTCAAACCATGTACAAAAATTAAGTGAAAATGGATCATAGACCTAAACGTAAGAGAAAATTATAAAATTTCTTGATGAAAACCTAGGGGAAATCTTTGTAAACTTGACTTAAGTGAAGACTTCTTAGAATAATACCCAAACTGTGATTTTAGGAAAGTAATTAATAATGGAATTGCTTTAAAATTAAAGTTTGCTCTTCTTTTTTCACTCCACCATTTTAGAATTCCTGCCCTCTCCATTCTTTCCATTCTTCCCTTCAAATATTGTATTTTAAAGTTCCTGTATGATATCTTGTTTTTTAATATTTATTTATATAGGTTTTATAGGTTTTATTTTTTATTTTATTTATATTTTATTTTTATAGATATTTTATTTTATTATTTTTTAAATTTTATTAGATTTTTATTTTTGATTTTTATAGATTATTCATTTACATGGATTTATATAGAAATTTATTTATACAGATTCTATTTATTTACAGAAATTTTCTATCTTTTCATCCATTTCTGTCTAGATTTTTTTTTTTTTAATTTTTAAGACATATCCACATGATTATTTTAAGGTCCTCTGCTTAGAATTAGCTTGGGTTGGCTGTAGGTCTGCTTCAAAAGGATGTTATTTCTCTTGAATTATGGCATTTCTCACTTTTAATAATATGATGCAGAAATTTGGATAGCAACACTTTCTCCTTATACTAGGGAAAATGCCATACTTAAATTATATACATAATGTAAATAAAGGATACACACACGCACATATAACATTTATGTTCATATATAAGTATACAAAATGGCATGATCATATTCTCCTGAAAATCTCTTCATTCTTTATTTTGTGCCAGATAGTTTGCATAAAAGACCCATAGAGACAGAAGCTGATGCTATTTTCTCAAGACAAAACATGCCTTTTCTCTCTGTCAGCAAATTGAGCTGCGCTGGGTCTTGGTTTCAGCTCTTAGTTTTCCTTCGTTTTCAAGCATATTGAGGGTGAGATTTGTCTGTGTTCATTTCAGGCGTTTTCCTCCAGGGGTTATCCTTTTCAGGAACCAGAAGATGACAGGGACCCTTTCTCTGCCTTTCTAGCCAAGCTCTATTCTCAACCACAACCCCAATACTCGGTAAAACTTACGTGATTGAAAACTGGCAGGTAGGAAAAACCATCCTCCATTTCTTCATGCCAGTACACAAGGTCACTAAACACTACAAATCTTCTCTTTCCCTCATAGAATTCTCTGCCTATGGTAAGACTGACTCTCTGTTTGTGCCCAAATTTGGCAAATGTCCCTAGGAAGGAAATTTGCTAATCTCTAGGCAAGATCTCTGCCTCATCTAGAAAGGACTCTCTCCTCTCTGGAATTTATTCCTTTAAATTTATTTGCACCCACAGCTCTCTGGTACATCTAAAAAATATGTGAAATTTCATTTCAGCCAGTTATTTTTTAGTCATTATGACAGGAGTAATAATCTGCCATAAACTTCTAAATTCTAACTGTAGAGGAATCCGATCTATTTAAAAGTATTGTGTGATTTTTTTTTTCTGTAGTTTGTTTAAATTTAGTTTTAATATCTCTTTTGATTGTATGGTTTATGAGCTATAAAAACATAAGGAATTTATGTCTTGTTAATGTTTGTATTTGTTTTAGTAACAAATAAACATAATTTGAGTCAGTGCTTGAGGTGCAGTGAAAGGGTTTTTTTCCCTCCCTTTCAAAGATCTTCTTTACTTAAAATTGAAAAATGCTAAGCTACACTAAGCCGTCTCTCTATTTACTACTCAAGCCTGTCATAGAAATTATTTCAGTGTAGCTTTAGAATAACATTGGTGTTGGCATAATGGCAGGTTATGACATCTGACCAAGTGCTGAATTCAGATAGCTGAAAAACTAAAACCTCCAAGCCCAGACAAAGACATTTCAGTGTATTGCCCAAAGATAATTCCTGATGAGTTTCAGCAACGTGTAACTCAAAGGTGTTTGTAGCAGCTGGTAGCAAGAAAAACACTTTAGGGCGTTGGCAGTTTTCTGTTAGAGGCTATGTGGGCCTTTAGGCAGAACCATTTTTTAGCTGCAAGAAATCAGAGGCATTACCCAAGACACTCTAGAAACTTCCCAGCACCTACCATCAGAGGGTACATGATGTGACAGAGGGAGAGCATTTAATTTGATGGGGCAAAACCACACTCCTTCTTGTACACGTAAAACTGATCTACACGTCCTCACTGTTTATATCCTCTAACTGTTGTCTTTTTTTTTAATTTATTTATTTGACAGATTGAGAGAGAGAGATCACAAGCAAGCAGAGAGGCAGGCAGAGAGAGAGGGGGAAGCAGGATCCCTGCTGAGCAAAGAGCTGGATGCAGGGCTGGATCCCAGGACCCTGAGATCATGACCTGAGCCAAAGGCAGAGGCTTAACCCACTGAGCCACCCAGGCGCCCTGTAACTGTTGTCTTTTTAATTTAAAGTTGCTTTTTGACATTTATTTTAACAATTTTAACTTGATGGGTTTAATTTGAGGCAGATGGGGAGGGAAGCACACAGAAGGTTTTGCCTACGCAAGCCCTCTCAAGATGGCCTTGGATCGTACCCACATGAGAAAGTAGGTCACAGAGCTACATCCTCTCCCCCTCCAGATCTCTTCAGTTTTTACCCAGTTCTCTCATCCTAGCCACTGGCTTTGCCTAAATTCAGACATAACGCCTCCCGCGGCTCTCCAGGATTCTGCAGTACGTATGAGAGGGGCCTGTGGATTGGGGCTTAGCTTTATAGGATCTCCTAAGTCAGACATCTACTTCCACGTATTACACATCTACATTCCATGTAGCGCACACATCTACTTCCATGCATTACCCCAGATTTTGTTGCTATCTTCTCCTTTCTGGTTTTCCCCATGTTTGCATATTTTTAAAAATCTCTTTTCTATAGTCCCAGCAGGATTTAAGAAGGAAGTGAGAATAAATGTGCACATTCAACCACCTTTTAACCCAGGAGTCTTGAAGATCTCTGGAAAATAGTGTTGCTCGCATCTCACCACGGGAAGTTTATTCGTGGTTCCCAAGCAGATCAGTAGGTCTTCAACTGCTCTCCCCGGCATAGGGCTCTTCAGTAGGGTCGAAAGGGTCGATCCCCCCCTTTCTGATCATGATAAAGTCGGAACCCTCTCTGATGGAACCCTCCAGGCTTTCAATGGAAGAATGTTTAGGTATAAGCACGTTGACAGGCAGGGGGTTGCCTTCCAAGCTCTGGTAGTTTAGCCAAGGCTACAGCTTTGTAGCAAGTGCTAAGCGCTGACACCATTTTCAGTGCTGGCCCTGCAAGGAGAGACCCTGTGCCGTTGTAGGGATTCAGTCCAATTCAAATGTGGGAAAGCATTTTTGTGAGCGATGGGCTTGTGTCAGTTGACCTCTCATTCAACAGTTGTCCCTCAAGCTTTTAATGATATATCCAGAAATTTGGAGAGCAAAACTTTCTTCCTAAAATTTAATTAGAAAAAATGCAATTTATACATATAAATATACATATGCATGTGTGTATGTATATGTAATACAAGTATGGAATACACACATACATATGTATATAGTTTAATACACATATATAATTTTATATATTTATATACACATATAAATGTCATAATGTATAAGTATAAATAACAATATTAATAAATAATTAATAGCTATTTAACAGTGAATTAAATGATTGATAAAATTAATACTATAACATAATGCATGATATAATCATTATTGTGGTAATTATTTAATAATTAATTAAATAGATCTAATAAAATAAATAATAGTATAATACATAATAGGTATTATAATTATTAATTATTTGTTTATCATCAACACATTTATTATTTAATGTATACTTAATATTTATATGACATTTTATGTGTATGTATATAAATATATTTAATTAATATTAAACAGTTATTTAAAAGTAATGAGTAATAAATAACAATAAATTTTATTGATGAATTATTCATAAATTAATAAATAACAAATAAAATGAATAATAAGGAAAATCAATGTTTAAATATTAAGTATATAAATATAATTTTATATTCTATATATAATTTATAATGTATAAATACTACATATATTAAATAATAAATTACTGATATATCATTGATAATGATTTAGTTAATACATTGTTGTTCATAAATAATAAAATTGATATATTAAATAATTTAATGTATTGATAGATTATTAAAATCAATGAAAAATAAAATGAATAATGAATGATTTAATATTTAAATAGTAAATACATGACTATAATTTTATATATTTATATACATACATATGTGTAATTTATGTTCAGATATAAATGTACAAAGTGGCATATATAGGACACACAAGAATACAGAGATGTCGCAGGGCACAGATTCCAGAGCTGTGCAAGGACGGCCCCAGGGACGGGTTGGGGTCTTAGTCTCTTACTCCCCCATGGAGAAACAAGAAGCTGGGGCCCCACTGCTCTCAGAAGCCAGCACAGACACTGACTAGCTGTGTGGCCTTGGTAAGCCGTTCAACCTACCCGAAAGCAAGTTTCTTCCTTTCTTTTTTTTAAGATTTTATTCATTTATTTGGCAAAGAGAGACATAGCGAGAGAGAGAACACAAGCGGGGGGAGTGGGAGAGGGAGAAGCAGGCTTCCAGCCAAGCAGGGAGCCTGATGCGGGGCTCAATCCCAGGACCCGGGGATCATGACTGGAGTAGAAGGTGGACACCTAACGACTGAGCCACCCAGACGCCCCAAGTTTCTTCCTATCTAGACTGAGGATAATCATACCTACTTTGCAACGTGTTCTCAGAATGAGAATGGTATCTGGACAGTATTTAAGAACTTGGCACAACGAACTCGTGATTAAAGGTACTAGTCCCCAACCTGTCAGTTCCTCTATTATGAAAGAAAGACGAATGTTGTGGGAAGCATGGAGGGTCTCTGTTGCACCTCCCCCGGGTGTGTGCCTCTTCTGGGCACAGGGAGGCCGGACACTGCTGCCCAGTACCAGGCCACTTACCAATGCAGGTGTCGCGCTGTGGGCCCAGCTGGCCAGGAACACGTCCTGCAGCAAGGCCAACACCAGGCTGCCACTCACAGAGGTGCTTTAGCCAAAACAGGCCCATACAGAGATGCCCAAGGAGGGCAAGGTGCTTGTCTCTTGCCTTGGTTTTTTGCCAGGTCTTCCCAGCCCTCCCTGTTTCTGTTCTCTCTAGATTAGGGCACTACTGTTTGCCTGTTCATGCTGCAGGGCTGCTGGGAAGGGCTCCCTCAGCTCTCAGCAAAGCCATTCTTCCTCAAAGTCCTGACCATCTGGTTGCCCACTCTCATTCATCCAGAAATATCCAGTAAGCATCAACGACACGTCAGGTGTCCCATAGATCCCACAGACACATTGAGTAAGAGATAATGATTCCCACCCGGTAGAGTTTACAAGCTGGTGAGTCTTTTTCAGCTAGCCCTTGCCTTCCTGCTCCTGCCTGACTTTTCTAATTGCACGTGTGTGTGTACGCGTGTGTGTTGTCGGACTTTTTAATCCAAGGCTTGAATGCAGATTTTGTGAAGGGATGGGTGAGTGGATTCTTTTCCTATTTCTAAGTCTTCAAAATTCAGTTGATATTTTACGCTTAACGCAGATTTCAATATATATACAGCTTAAAACTTAGGTCCACATACCCAAGTCATTCCGAACATACTTTTAAAATTCCCAATAGCTGAAAAGAATGCCCATTTAAAATTTTAAATATGAATGAATTAAAACTAAATAAGAGTGATAATTCGTGTCTTCGGTCCCACTGGCCACGTTCCAAGTGCTCACATGTGGCAAGTGGCTGCCATTTTGGATTGCAACTGTGGTGTGAGCTGAATTAATACAGAGCAGATATAGGCGATTGACACCATGAGGAAATAATCAGACAGATTCAGAGAGCAGTGCCTTTTACACAACAGATGGTCTCTCTGGGCTCTTTGAAGAACTCAGGCTCTTCACAAAAGTTTACCTCATGAAAAATTAAAGGACAAGATAAGAGACTAAAGAGACATAACCAAATGCAGTGCTTGACACTGACCTGAATCCTCAATGAAGAGAAAAAAAAAAAAACCATAAAACTGATTTAAAAAAAGATAGAAATCTGGAAAGAGAGAAATCTGGATTATATATTAGATGATATTATGGAATTATTCATTTTCTTAATTATGATATAGATATTATACAGCAAAATGTCATTATTCTTAGGAAATGCATGAGGAAGCATTTAGAGGTGAAGCGCCATGATGTCTGCAACTTATTCTAAACGATTCTAAACGAACTTATTCTAAACGATTAAGGTAAAAAGCATGTGTGTGTGTGTGTGTGTGTGTCTGTCTGTCTGTCTGTGTGTAGAGAGAGAGAAAGACATGTACAAGGTTAATAATTGACTCAACTAAGTGAGGTATATGTACTATTCCTTCAACTTTCCTGGAGGCCTGAAATTTTTCAAAATACAATTTAACTCTTCTCAGGAAGATTATGTTCTAAAGAGAGGCAGAAAATTAACCTTTGAGCAAATGCATGAACAAAATAATTTTAGACTCTTAATTATAACTAGTGCTCAGAAGCTGTTAAAAGACATTGTGGGCATAGAGAATGATGCTGGGGGAGCAGTGGGGGGCGCTTTATGTTAATTTGTCTCCAAGAGGTGACCAGTGCTTTAATCCCTGAATGACAAGAAGGAAACAACCATGGGAGGATTTAGGCACAGAACCTTCTGGGCAGAGGCCCTGGGAAGGAAACGAGCTTGCAGTTTTAGACACTGAGTGAGACCACTCCAGCCAGAACACAGAAGAGCGGAGGTGAGAGGATGAGGGACAGGCCCAGAGCTCAAAGCCTGGCCAGCTCCCATTGGACCCAGCAGGGAATGAATGGTAAGGAAGCTGACCTTCTGTGTGTAGTGGGGAACCACTGGAGGGCTTTAGGCAGAGGCGGAACAGACTGATGGGTTCTTCTAACATCATTCAGACTGCAGCATGGAGAGGATGAGAGCAGACAACAGAGGAAACAGGGGAGCCATTGGGAGGCCCGTGCAGTGGTCCAGGAGAGGTGGGCGGCGGGGAGGACTTACATCAGGAAGAACAATGGTGCTGTGGAGAGTAAATGGTTCAACGGTGTGTCTTGGAAGAAGAGCACAGGGACTTGTTAATGGGGCACGCCTGGAAGACGAGGAAATGCAAGGAACTCAAGGATGGCTTGTAGGTTTCACCTAAACCACAGGGAAGCCTGAGGTTGAGGTTGTGGTACTAATTTGCTGTGCCTTTTCGACCTTCCTCAGTGGAGATGTGCAGCCAGCCATCAGCTCTACCAACAGAGTCATGTACTGGGGTATCAACGAGCACAGGTTCTATTCAAATCCGAGAGCCCAGAGATCATAATTTACTAACCAGCATCCTTTTTAGGAACATAGACCTTGTTGCAATTTTTAAAATTATGACTAATGCTACGATGAACATCTTTTGTATTTCAGATTCTTTCTTTAGGAAAGAATTGCTGGGAAGAAACTCTTGGAAGTTCTTCCCCAATGTACGGATTTTTTTTTAAATTATAATCTGAAATAACTTTAGACTGACAGAAAAGTTACAAAAATAGTACAAAGAGTTTCCCTAAACCTTCATCTAGCTTCCCCTGATGTTACCATCTTGAAATTTAGAAACTGGAAGAATTATAATAGTATAATTTATAGACTGTGTTCAGTCTACTCAATTATCATCTGTGTCCAGATTTCACGAGCATTTTCACTAGTGTCCTTTCTCTGGTCCAGGATCCAGGCTAGGGGGACGTAATGTATGTAGTTATCGGAGTTTTCTGTTTCCTCCAGTCTGTGAGTTCCTCAGTCTTGCTTTGTTGCTCAAAGCCCCAGACCTTAAGGGTTTTGAAGAACACTGATCTGGTGTTTTGGAGAATGTCCCTAAATGTGAGTTTGCTCAGTGGTTTCTCACAATTAGATTGAGGTTATGTGCTTTTGCCAAGAAAACCACAGAAGTGATGTTGTGCCCTTCTCAGTGCATTACTTCAGGAGGCTCCTAAGGCTGGTAAGTCTTATTTTTGGTGACCTTAGCCTTGATCACCTGGTTAAGGTGATGTCTGCTGTCTGCTGGGTTTCCCCACTGTACAGTTTCTATTTTGCCCTTTGAAATGAATAAATATTTGGATGATGGGAGATTTTTAAGGACTCTGCAAATAATCCCTTCTCAAATTTTTTGTTTGTTTTATTGTGGTTAAAAAACCCCACATAACATAGAAGTTGTCATCTTAAACATTGTTAAGTGTGTGATCCAGTAGTGAGTGCTAAGTCAACTCACATCACTGTGGGGTAGATATCCAGCAATTTCTCTTTTTCCTCTTTTTTTTTTTTTAATTTTAGAAAGATTGAGAGAGACAGAGAGTGGGTACACAGCATACCCACGGGGGTGGGAGAAGGGCAGAGGGCGAAGGAGAGGGAGTCCCAAGCAAGCTCAATCTTCTACAAATCAACACAACAACAAAACCAAATCACCCAACTAACAAACTGGCAAAGCATTTGAATATACATTTTTCTACTGAAAACTATGAGTTCATATTGATAACCTCTCATTGCGATCCAAAACCTTCCCCTTTCCCCTGTTGGTAACTTCTTTCTCTAAGCTGAGAAGCCCTGCAGATGTTACCTGCAACTACACTTTCATTCATCAGTCATGCATGCATGCATTCATTCATTCATTCATTCCATTCTGGTGTACATGTGAGGTCGTGTTAGAATGGTTAGCCCCTTCCCCTGCGAGAAACACATTTACTAACTTGAGCCCAGTACTTTGTACCGTTCTGTTTGTCTCTGGTCTTGCCGTAGGGAGTCAAAACCCTGTTCTCCAATGTTACACGAAGGCTGGTTTTTTCCCTTCTTCACCAGGGAGGTTAATCATCCGTAACACAACTAGGCTCACTTTTTGCTATCTGCATTCTATTCTAGGTTTCCCCACATCCTGGCTGATTTAAATTATTCATGGGGGGGGGTCTCTTTCTAAAACTCAGAACTACAGAAAAAGTCATAAACATATAGGGTGGTTGGATGGCTCTGTCCGCTCTAGACTTTGGCTCAGGTCATGATCTCAGGGTCCTGAGATGGAGCCCCAGGTAGGGCTCGGCACCGAGCAGGGAGCCTGCTTGGGATTCTCCTTCGCCCTCTGCCCTTCCCCACCTCCCGTGGTTGCTCTCTTTCTCTCTCTCTCCTTAAAAAAAAAAAAAAAAAATGAGCGCTCCCACTAGGACATAGTGTTTCCTGTTTCACGGTAACCTGAGCCACCGTGGATGGTGTGTCATTTAAATACAGGGTGACTTGAGAGGCAGAATTAACTTCTTGTCCTAGTCTGCGTTTCTCTGGTTTCCGTCAGGTTTCTATGTTTCAGGAGTGTCTCGGCTGGGGGTATAACCTCCTTTGTGAGCTCTGTGCGAGCTCTGTGCTTGCTCCACACGTGTTTAGGGACCCACGGATTTTCGGAACCTCTTTGTACACTGAGGAAATTAATTCTTCATCCCCCGTCACTGTTTTCGCACACTGTTTTAGGGCACCTCCAGATCTTTCTGTGTGTGTTCCCAAATTGCTCTCCCCAAGGGGCTGCCAAGATTATCCTTGTCATTCAAAGCAACCCTAACCTGCCTTCAAGCACGTGGTAAACAAATGGTCACTGAAGTCCGACGACCCCCTGATAAGCGGGACAAGGAACGTATCTTCTGTTCGCTCGCACATACCGCTTCTGCAGAGCTCCTGGGTTTTATTTGAAATGCATGCATGATTTCAGAGTTGGTTTCACATGGAGTTTAGTTTCAACTACACACCCGCCAATCCATCCAGAGATGTTACTTTTGAGAAGGATGTTTGAGTCCATCCTTGGTTCAATATAAACGGTTCAGTTACATATTAATTACATATTAATTAGTTCCAATGAGCAATAAGAACTTCTGAGCTCAGTCTCAGATACACTGCTCCTTATCAGCTAGAACTTGCTCTAATACCCTCCAAGCGACTGGTCCAAGGACGATGGATTCAGACTTTGACAACGAACTGCTTAGTTTTGTCTCAACTTACGCTCACATTTCACTTAAATTAAAACTGTCATGTTCTGCTTGTTCCTGCTTGTTTTCACTTCGCTGGTTTAGATCTGTGAACAGAAACATCTGAAATGGAGTCGGGAACGTCAAGGGGCCCCAGAAAGGAGCCAGGAGGGGATTGGGGAAGGTGGCCTTACGCACAGGTGCACCGGGACGGAACCCGGACTCTTGGGCTGTGACAGCCACAAACGGCTACATCCTGCTGTGGTTCTAAGAATGAGGCTGGTTTCACTGAGCTCCAGCCTAGCGACCAGCATAGTAACCTGGTGTACACAAACCAGCGTGAATGGTTTTCCTGTGCCACTAACATAAGCCTGCAGTTTCTGTTTTCATAAACCCTCTCTCTCCCCCGCCCTGGGAGCCCATGAGGCGGGTCCCGGATTCGAACTCCGAAAGACGCCATAGAAACTTCTGCTTTGCTTTGCGATCTCGTTTCTCTCTTGTGGGACAGAGTTGTCTTAATTTGCTCTAACTTGGACCACGATGGCACTTTTGAGATGACTGTGGGTTTCTGAACCGGCTCGCATGTATGAAGCTTGTAGGGTACTCGTGGTACTTAGGAAGCTTTTGAGAAGAATGTTAACACCTATCATGCAGGTCCTGATCAGCGTGTCTGGAGGGTGACAGCCACATCGTGAGTGCCCCCTGGTCGGCAGTGACTGTAGCACACGTTCCCATTTGCCCGATGCTAAAATGAGAACATTGAACTTAGGAAGTAGAACTGTCAGTCTTTGGTGATGGAGAGTAAAAGTCAGGATGAATCAAGACTTACTCCCAGATCGCTGGCATGGACAGGTGCACATACTCTATTGTCATATATTTTTGCGTTCACCACTTTCATCAACCATGAATATTATCCCTGAAAATAAAGGTTTTGGTTTTGGTTTTGGTTTTATGAGACTTCCTGGTCACTTCTTAAGGGTCAGTTCCAAGAACTCGGTGAATTTAAAAGGCGGATTTCGTTGCTGCTCCAATCTGCATCTTTGCACGGATATCAAACTTGCTTTTTTAAATTCACAAGTCCTTGTTTTCCTCTTCTTGCAAATTGCCCGTTAATGCTGTTAACTCCAACTTCCTCTTGTGTGTTCATCTCATTTTCATTGCACAACACGAGCAGTTTATATAATGAGAACCTCCAGCATCTGCCCAGCACCTGTCGCAATAATTCTCTCCCGCTGTATATTTCCTCCGTTAGTACCGGAGTGTTGGAATTTTTAATATTTTCATTATAATAAGCATCTAGAGTGTTTAGCAAAAATCAAAAATAATACAATAAACACTCATGACTTTCCTTTATACAATATGAATATTATTTTCTATTTAGAGTAAGTTCAGATTTGTTTTAAAGGATGTAGAGAAAAACTCGAGGTTTCCATGTCCCCATCACCCACACACCCAGATCCTTCCCCACTTCCCTATTTAGTTAACTGTTATCACGAGTACAGTCATTTTATTCCATGCATTTGCTACAAATTTAGATATCCATGGTTTTTCGATGATGTTGTTTTCCATGTTTTAAATTTATAGTATATGTATATAATGTGCATTTGGCATTTATCCCTCTGCATCTAGCTCTTTTCATTGCATACTCTTTTCCAGTGTTTTTCAATTTTGATACATATAACTGTAGTACATTCATTTTAGCTGCAGTATACTCTATCATACGGATTCGTCATGCCACAAATGATTAATCTGTTCTCCTGCGAATGGCTTGAAAATTCCTATTGTTTCCCTTTTCCCTTTTCTCTATTTTTTTTTTTTTACTTTTGTTTGGTTTTCCTTTTGCAAACAATTTTGGAATGAGTATTCACAAGTATATCTCCTTTAGCCCTGTGTGAGAACTTCTTTCCTGAATGGTAGAATATAAAAATCTTCTGCTTTACTAAGTGCAATCAAATTCACCTCCAAAGTTATTATATCAATGCACACACCCACTAGAAATGTCACAGAATTTCTGTTTCTCCGCATTCTTACTCATGCTTGGTATTGTCGAACTTTAATTTTTGCCTCTCTGATAGGTATGAATTGACATTCATCGCTATTTTAATTTGTTTTCCACAGTTACTTGTGAAATGGAGACCTTTCACTGTTCAATGTTTGAACGAATATTCTGTCATCGTTCAAGTCTCCTTGTCTATGAATTGCCTGTTCGTACAGTTTGTCCATGTTTCTATCAAATTGTCTTTGGTAGTAGACATTCCTTAAACGTTCTGTAAATAATTATTTGTCTGCTTCGTACTTTGTAAATATTTTCTCTAAGTGTGTAGATTGTCTTCTAACTTTCTTTTTTCTACCTTAATTGTAAAGCTTTGCATGTTTAAAGCTGTCCAATTTATCCAATGTTTCCTTGATGTTTTGTGTTTTCTTTTAAGTAGATCCATCCTATCAAAAGATTCTAATTATTTTTTTTCTATTTTCTTCTAAAAGTTTTAAAACTTTGCCTTTCAAATTTGGGTTTTTGATTTACTTAAAATTTACTTGGCTTGTAGTATGCAGTAAGGGCATAATAGTTTCCATATTTCTTCAGCAGTACTCCTTCCTCCATTAATTTATGATGCTATCGCTTTCATATGTTGAGTTTCTGTACGCCAAAGGGCACGTTCCTGAGCTTTCTATGATTTGGTCATGTTCAGTACTTGGAGTGCATTTCCAAATGGAAGACTGTTTTTACAAAATTCTAGAACATTCCTATAAATCATTTCTTTAAGAAAATAGATTTTCCATGGCTCCTACCATTCTTCTTTTCTAAAACTCCTACCGGTTAAATGTTGAGGTATCTAACCTTATCTTCCACGTCTCTTAACTGCTCTTTCTCCTTTCGCATCTCTGTGTCTTTCTGTGAGACACTTTCTGTGAATTTCTCAATCCTGTCTTCCAATTAATTGATTCTCCTTTTGTTTCCATTTTGTAAAATTGTACCGATTCCTTTTCTGGAATTGTCTGTCATTTTAATGGACTTCGTTTGTTTGTTTCTACTTGTTCTTTTTCAGCTTTCCTTGTTTTTTGTAATTTTCTTTTTTTTAACAGAAAGTATGTCTTCATTTTCTCTCTGAGCATCCTAATTATATCTCAATTAAAGTCTTTGTCAGATTGTTCTATAAATGTAATTCCACACAATTGAATTTAGGTTCTATTCTGAATGTTGATTTTATTTGTTGGCTTCCATTAGACGTATTTTCTTGTATTTTGATATTTTGGCTTACAGTAGAATATCTTTTTTTTTTTAAGATTTTATTTATTTATTTATTTGACAGAGATCACAAGTAGGAGGAAAGGCAGGCAGAGAGAGAGCAGGGGGAAGCTGGCTCCCCGCTGAGCAGAGAGCCCAATGTGGGACTCAATCCCAGGACCCTGAGATCATGACCTGAGCCGAAGGCAGAGGCTTTAACTCACTGAGCCACCCAGGTGCCCCAAATATCTTATTTTTGTTTTTCATTTATTTATTCCTCTCTCTGTCTAGTGGTTTGCCCCCACCTGATCCTTCAGGATCCCAATCCATAATCCAGCTTTGTGTTGATATCCAGACCATCGCATTTCCAGTCACAAAGCTGGCCCACAGCTTGGCTAGTATCCTAATCTAGAAGTCAAGCTTCTGTTCACCTTCCTCCCTGGGCCAACAGTTTGCCAGGAGCTATTGCTCTGGGCAGCATTCTTAAAAGAATAGCTTTATTGAGGTATAATTCACATATCATAAAACTCATACTTGTAAAGTATATAATTCAGTAGTTTTTACTATAGTTATAACATTGTACAGCCATCACCACTGATTCCAGAACACTTTTATCAACCCAAAAAGAAACCCCATACCCATAGGCAGTCATTTCTCACCCTCTCCTACCTCCAGCCCCTGGAAACTATCAAACTTTCTATCTCTATGGCTTTTCCTGTTCTGGACGTTACATATTAATGAAATCATACAACATGTGGCCTTCTTTCATTTGACATAGTGTTTTCCATGTTCCTCCATATTGTAGCATGTTTCATACCTCATTTATTTTTATTTTTATTTTATTTATTTATCTACTTGTTTTGGTTTGGTTTTCCTTAGTATTGCATTATATGGGCATAGCACATTTTATATATCTAGTCATCAAATGATGGATATTGGGGTTTTTTTTTTTCCACTTTTTGATTTATGAGTAACTCTGCTGTGTTAATCAAATTAGGATACCATAAGAAAACACTATGAAGGCTTAAACAGCAGAGCTTTCTGTCTCGCAGTTCTGAAAGCTGGAAGCGTGACGCTGAGATGCCGGCATTGTCGGTCTCTAGCAAAGGCTCTCTTCCTGGATCGCACCTCCTTGCTGTGTCTTTTCTTTTCTTTTCTTTTTTTTTTTTTTTAAGTTTTTATTTATTTAGTTGACAGACAGCGATCACGAGCAGGCAGAAAGGCCGTCAGGGGGAGGGGAGCAGGCTCCCTGCTGAGCAGAGAGCCCGATGCGGGGGCTCGATCTCAGGACCCTGAGATGATGACCTGAGCCGAAGGCAGAGGCTTAACCCACTGAGCCACCCACCCCATGTGTCTTTTCTTATAAGGAGAGTAATCCCATTATGAGGGCCCTATGCTTGCGACCTCACCCTAACCCAATCACCTCTCAAAGGCCCTGTCTCCATATACTAGCACACTGGGATGTAGGGTTTCATATAAATTGGCAGGGGTGGGGGTAGGGAGGGCAACACAATTCAGTCCATAGAATTCTGCCCCTAGCTCTCCAAAACTCATGTTCTTCTCACATGCAAAATGCATTAATTTCACCTCAACAGTCCCAAAACCGTAACTCCTTCCAGCAATGTCTCTCAAGTCCAAAGTCTCATGTAAATATCATCAGATGTGGGTGGGATTCAAGGCACTAGTCATTCGGAGGGAAAATTCCTCTCCAGCTATGAACCTATGACAACAAACTGTATGGTGTATAATCACGGGACAGGCATACGATAAACACTCTCTTCGCAAAAGGGAGAGAGATAAGAAAGAAGGAAGGGGTGATGTGTCCCAAGCAAGTCCAACCCCCAATGAGGTAAATTCCGTTAGATCTTAATGCTTGAAAATAATCCTCTTTGACTCTATATCCTTCCTTCTGGACCCGCTGGGGTGGCAGTCCTGTCCCCTTGGCTCTGCCAGACAGAGGTCCTGTCCCCCAAGGGTCTGGGATGAAGACTATCCAGCCTGTTGAAGTTGAGGTGACAGTCTTGCTCTTTGAAACCAAAGAGGCCATACTGGTGATCTCAGAATCACTTTGGGGTGACTCTTCCCTTTTTATGATAAAACAGTGCACATTATAGCCAAATGTCTCTGTAGTCCGGTCCTGGAGAATCCGAGGAGTCTGAGAGCCTTCCTTCATTCCAACAGGCTTCCTCTGCCTCCTTAGTTCAAACTGGCAGTCTTCGCTAGCGTAATACCATCTCTATTCCTGGCTTCTGCTGAGATGGCTGAGCTGCCTGAGTCCATGAGTCATACCCATGATTTACCAAGTGGCTCTTCAGTCACACCCGTAGTGTTCTCTTCCGAACAACTTTTCTCATTTTTCTGCAATATGGATAGTCTGAGATGTTCCCAAATATCCAAGTTCCAGTTCCTTTTTGCCTGAAACCTACTTCAATTCATCTCTCTCCTTGTGTGTTTTATTGTAAGAAGTCAGGAGAAGCCAAGCTGCTCCTCCAACACTTTGCTCATCTAGACATCTCCTCAGCTAGACATCCAATTTCATCGCTTGCAAGTTCTACCTTCCAGAAAACACCTGAACATTGTCTGGACATGTTCTTTGTCACCTTATACTAGGATTGTCTTTCCTCCGGTTTTCAATAATATATTCCTCATTTCCATGTGAGATCTCACCTGAATCATCTCTAATTCTATATTTAGGTCATGCACCTCAAAATTCTACCCATGGCCCGGTTCCCAAGTTGCTTCCTTCCACTTGCTATGTATTTCTTACAGAAGCCTCCCACTTCTTGGTACCAAAAATCTGTCCTAGTTAGCTCAGGTCACCATAACAAAACACTATAGTCTGTGTGGCTGAAGGAAAGGAAATTTATTACTCACAGTTCTGAGGCTGGAAGTCTGAAGTTAGGGTGCCAGGAGGGTTGGGTTCTGGTGAGAACTCCTTGGCTTGAAGATGGCCACCTTTTTGCTGTGTCCTCATGTGGTAGAAAGTTGGGGGACTCTGATGTCTCTTATTATAAGGGCTCTAATCCCATGGGGGACCCAACCATCATCTAAACCTAATTATATCCCAAAGACCCCACCTCCAAATATCATCACACTTCAATAATGAATTTGGGGGAGAGAGGACACAATTCAGTTCATAGGACATGATATGAGCATTTCAGTATAAGTTTTGTATGGATATACACTGTCATTTCCTTCAGATATACACCTGAGAATGGAATTACTTAGTCATAGAGTAAGTCTAGGTTTAACTTTTTAAGAAACCATCAAATTATTCTTCACAGTGGCCCCACCATTTTACATTGCCACACACAGTGTATGAGAATTCCAATCCCTCCACACCCTTGTTAACACTTGTTATCATCCATTGTTTTTATTAGTGCCATCCGAGTGGGTGTGAAGTGGTATCTCACTGTGGTTGTGATTTGCGTTTCTGTGAGACTAATGATGTCGGGCACATTTGCACATGTTTTTTGGTGACTTGAACGCCATTGGCCCCCCTTATCCATAAGGCATACATTCCAAGACCCTCAGCAGATGCCTGAAACCACAGATAGTATCAAATCCTATATATATATACATATATATATATGTGTGTATATATATATATATATATATATATACTATGTCTTTTCCTATACATACCTACCTATGATAAACTAGGCACAGTAAGAGATGAACAACAATAATAACCAAACAGAACAATTACAGCAATATACTGTAATGAGAGTTGTGTGAATGTGTTCTCTTCCTCTCTCAGGCTCTCTGATGGTAAACCGACCTTCTAGCAGTATGTCAGGTGGGTCATCTGCTTTCGGACCACAGTTGACTGTAAGAGTTGAAACTTCAGACAGGGAAACCGTGGGTAGGTGTATTCTGCATCTTTTCCAGAGAAATGTCTACTCGGGTCCTTTGCCCAAGTTTAATTGCGTTATTTGTCTTTTCATTGTTGGGTCGTACGAACTCTTTATTTAATCTAGATACAAGGTTCTTACCAGATGTATGATTTGAAAATATTTTCCTTCTGTCATATTTTGTAGATTTTTTTCAGGCTCTTTTGGTGAACGAGTTCAGTAAGCCTTTCTCCGGCTCCTATCTTCAAACAGAGCCGTGATTTTAGCTTCATTCTGCTGTTTGCAGCCTGACACTGGACCCAAGGTCCAGCAAGCCCAAGGCTTTGGCTTGCATTTCCGCTGTGTCCAATCCACGAAGATGTTTGATCTTGTACCTGAGCCTCAATCTATCCTTTAGTTGTGCCTTTTGTGTTTCATCCATCACTGCTGAGCTTGTAGCCAAAGAGCATCATTTAACCTGTAAACACCAGCATCAAACTGCCCTGGACAACCTCCATCAATATTGTTGATAGTATTTTTCTTTGTGCGTACATTTTTTTTAAATTGTGAAATTAGACCTATTGATATTTTTATATGATTTCTTCTCTTGCTTTTAGGTTCAGAAATATCTCTCCCATCTAAGGAGGAGAGATACATGATCTTACAATTTCTTCTATGGTTTTCTTTTGTTCTTTAACTCTCTCATCCCTCTGGAGTCTGCGTATTATACAGGTAAGGATCCAAGTCTAAGGCCTTCCAAACTGTCTACTATCTCAGCGTTATCTGATGACCTTAAAGACCACTCCAAACATGTATCAAATTTCAATATCTACTTTTTGTCTATATCAGAGCCACCGATTTTAACCCTATCCTGTTATTTATTTAATTAATTTATTATTATCAATTAATTTTATTATTGACTAATGACTATTAATTTATTTAATAATTTATTTATTTAAATTTTTAGATTTAGATTTTTCATTCCCCCATCAGGGGTTAGAGGCCTATCTCTTGTTTGTGTGCTTCCTATAACCTAGCATAGGGCCGGTAAGTAAGTGTGCACACTGTAAGTGTGCAACAATATTTGCTGAGTAAATTCATAACTGAAGGTCTGAATGGTGGAAGGATGCAGGGAAAGGGTTGTAAGATAGTGAAATATGGTTGGAATTCTTCACGACACTGACAAAGAAACACTAGTGGCCTAGTGCCTAGCACATAATAGGCACTCAATAAAAGATGAAATAAGTGAAAGGAATTTTAAAGTGGTGAGTTCTGCATGAATTAACTTTCTCCAGCTGAGTTTTTCTCCTCCACTCTTTCTCCGACATAGTTCAAAATTCTTAGCCAGAAGGATCTTTCGATCTCAAAGTGTGCATTGCTCTGTCTGCCCTCCACAGCTCTTCATAAAAACCCATAGCTCTATGCTGAGTCAGGACCAGATAAAAAAATTCTTGAGAAAATAGAAGTTATGATGAGTCTTGGTGAGGCCAGAGTTTTGACCTTTCTCTCTGATGTCAGGCCTGTCACTTAAGACTTACGGGGGCGCCTGGGTGGCTCAGTGGATTAAGCCTCTGCCTTTGGCCCAGGTCATGATCTCAGAGTCCTGAGATCGAGCCCCGCATCGGGCTCTCTGCTCAGCGGGGAGCCTGCTCCCCGCCTCCCCGCCTGCCTCTCTGCCTACTTGTGATCTCTGTCTGTCAAAAAAAAAAAAAAAAAAAAAAAAAAAGACTTATGATAGCTCCAAGCATCACAGAGTAAGAGGAACACTGACTCAAATTCAGAAGACATGGGCTTCTGCTTTTGCTCCTTGTATTAATTAGCTCTGTGACTGTTGGAGAGTTATGTAACTTCTCTGAGTCACAGCTTTTCCACCCATAAAAGAAGAGATAAGAGTGCTCTGTTTGTATGATTATAACCATTTCTGTGTTATTTCACCTTATTTCCAACATGTGGTCTCTGCTCCAGAGAACACAGGATCTTCACTGCCCCTCAACACTGGGCATTTCTTCTCCTCTCCCTCTTCCTGAGGTTCTTTCCATCTATCCATCTTCCACCCATCCTAGAAGGCCCAGCCTTGGCCCCACTTTGTTCCCAAATACCTCTCTCTACTTCTGCCCACATGCATCTTTCCCTTCTTTGAACACCTCTTATTCTCAGGTGTCAGCCCACAGACTAAGGCTCATTATTCTCTTCTTATTTTATGAAGATTGAGCAAGTGAACTTCCCGAGTAAAGCTTTAGTTCTGTGTATGCAAGGGCAGGTCACATTCTCCTTAGATATCCCCACAATGCCTATGGCCAAGCTAGGTCCGAAGCCCAAGCCAATATTCCTTACTGTGCATGTAGTAAAGAAAGCATAATGGTTGTAATTTCACTGAGCTGGCATGGTTGAACTCATATGTTGGGTTGTGTTAAATCATCAATGTGACAACGGTATGTCTTCAAGTCTCCAGATCGCTCAGAGAGAGTAGACATACGAAATGGATGAGGGGGCAGAATCAAAATAAGGGTCAGCAGGCACATCAGGCCATGGGGTTAGAAGTAGAATTGCAGAATTTTGGTCCCAGAAAGAGCAGAGTTTACAGGTTGTTTATTCCAACCTTATCATTTGACAAGAAAGGAAGCCGAGGCTTGAAATGGCTACTTGCTTTTCCAAGATCAACCCACAGAGCCAGGTCTCAGGTCTCCTCACTCCCCATGAAGTGCCCTATGGTGAGTTCTGTATTTTTCCAAATCATGGTTCATAACCGAGAGCAGAGGTAGCAACAGACCAGAGCTGGGGAGGAACCTCAGACATAGTCCAGTAAGCTGGGAGACAGAGGCACGGTGCAATCCCGTACTCCATCACCAGCACTGTCCTGCCAAACCCATTTGCTTGGAAGCTTGAGAGGTCTCCCTTTGGGGCTTGTATCGGGGTCTAAAAAAATGAGGCATGTGGACATCTTCCCATCCCAATGGCAAAATAAGTCTTTGGGCAGTAAATGATACAGAAAGCATTCTGCCTCCCCGCATTATTTGTTTTTCCGTTCATTTTTCGTGCTTCCATTCTTGACAATGGAGTAGCTGTCTTTCTTCAGACAGAACATGACAAAGAAGGCTGTGCTTAGTTCAAGAGGAATTCTGACCCCCCAAAAGTGTGTGGGTTGCAAAGAAATTATTCTGCAGGAGAGTATGTGTGTTCAAGCAAATTACACCCTTCACTCCCCACATTACGGTGGGCTTGAACAACATTGTGCTGACTCACACTAATGACGCTGTCAGAGGCTTTACCTGTGATTTTCCAAGCAGCAAGTTTGGGATGCCCAGAGGGCTGTCTGATCACACCACAGACCCGTCTCCTCTCACAGACACCCTTGAAGAACAGAAAGAACATATGGGAGAGTGAGAATATGTAGCCAGCTTGGGCACGAGCATGGAAACCACCATTGCAAATGCGCAGGGCTCTTGCTCACAATAGACATTGGAAAGGGACAAGAGGGCAGAGTCAAGGTCAGGGTCAGCAGGGCACTCTGGGCAATGGGGTTAGAAGTAGAAACATAGGATGTTGGCTCAGAAAGAGCAAATTTTATAGGCCATTTATTCCAGCTTCATCATTTTACGAGAAAGGAGATAGGGCTGTTAAATTTTATATGTCAACGTCACTAGACCAGAGATGCCCAGACAGCTGGTCAAACAGGACTTCAGGGTGTGTGTACAAGGTTGTTTCTGGAAAAGATTAGCATTTGAATTGGTAGACTGGGTAAAGCAGATCACCTTCACAGGTGGGCATTGTCTAATCTACTGAGAGCCTGAATAGAACAAGAAGGGCGCATTTGTTCTCACTATGTGAGCTGGGTCCTCCTTCTCCTGCCCTCAGACACCAGCACTCCGGGTTCTCATGCCTTCAGACTCAGACTCAATTACACCACTTGCTTTCCTGGGTCTCCAGATTGCAGAAGACATATATTATGGGACATCTCAGCCTCTATAATCACATGAGCCAAATCTTATAATTTTACACACACACACACACACACACACACACACACACACACACTGGAGTATTACTCAGTCATCAAAAAGAAGGAAATCTTGACATTGACACGTGGATGGAACTAGAAGGTATTATGCTGAGTGAAATAAGTCCATCAGAGAAAGAAAAGTATCATATGATCTCAGTCATATCTGGAATTGAGTAAAAAAACAGATAAACATAGGGGAAGGGAGGGAAAATAAAATAAGATGAAATCAGAGATGGAGACAAACTATAAGAGACTCTAAGCTTTAGGAAACAAACTGAGGGTTGATGGAGGGGAGGTGGGCAGGGGGATGGGGTAACTGGGTGACAGGCATTAGGGAGGGCAAATGATGTAACAAGGACTGGGTGTTCTATGCAACTGATGAACACTGAATTCTACCCCTGAAACTAATAACACACTATATGTTAACTAACTTGAATTTAAATTAAAAATTTTTTTTAAAACCCACACAAACAAACAAAAAAGTACGAGGGCAGGGGCACCCGTGTGGCTCAGTCAGTTGAGTGTCCAGCTCAATCTTGGCTCAGGTCTTGTTCTCATGGTTGTGAGTTCAAACCCTTCATTGGGCTCTGCTGGGTGTGGACCTACTTAAAAAAAAAAAAAAAGAAAAGAATGAGGGTAGAAGGATTTTGGAGCTATTCTCTACCTGGGTGGCTACTGTGAAGACCCTGCCTTCGAGAAGTTCAGACAGACCCTGGGAAGAAGCACTTGGCGGTGAGAATGATATTTCAGGACCATGGGAGTCTTAAGGAGAAGCTATGGAATCTAAACCCCAAACGACTTTAGTGTGTGTTTACATGACACCGGAAAGGACAAATTGAGCCTTCTACTCAGCCAATTTGCCCGTTATCGGTTGCACATGGTGTTACTGTGGGGTCCACCCTGGAATCTGTGGGGAAATCCAACCATGTGGATGTTATAGAGACTCTGGTTCCCTTGGAATGCCTTGTGGGTGGGTTTGTCTCCATAGCCAGGTCCCTTTCTACCAAACCTCCCCACGAATATTGCCTTGTTACTCTTCTGACCTGGGTTGCAGTATCTTCGGTTGTAAAGCCAGGTTCATGTGACCTGGTAGACAAATATTATCTCTAACCTGCATGGTGACCCAGCACAGAGCTTGGCAAATATTCAGCTCAATTAATGAGGCTTATTTATTTAATTAGTTAGTTAATTAGTTATTTTGTCGTTTTTTTGGCAGGATATGGGGTAAAGATATAAATCCCTTACCAGATATATGGTCGGCAAATATTTTCTCCCATTTTGTAGGTTGCCTTTTCAATCCGGTGGTTGTTTTCTTTGCTGTGCAGAATGGTTTTAGTTTCATGCAATCATCCCTTGTCTATTTTCACTTTTATTGCCAGTGCTTTTGGTGTCATATTAAAAAAATCATTGCCAAGTTCAATGTCAAGAAGACTTTTCCCTGTTTTCTTCTAGTAGTTTCACTGTATCAGATTTTATGTTTAAGACTTAAATCCATTTCAAGTGGATTTTTGCATGTCCTGTGAGGTAAAGCGTCCAATTTCATTCTTCTGAATGAGGTTCAGTTGCTCCAATACTAATAAGACCCGATTTTCTTGCTCTTCTTGATTTTTAGCTTCTTTCCATTTTTGTCAGAAACAATACTTGGGCTGATTCTTCTTGACTTTGTTAAGACCTGTCTTGTGAATGAGTGACCTGTTACATTTCATGAGAAGACTATCCTTTCCCCATTGGGTCTTCTTGGAACATTTATCGAAGATCAGTTGACTGATGGATTTATTATTTTCTGCTAACTTTGGGCTTAGGCTCTCTTCTTTTTCTAGCACCTTGAGGTGTAAAGTTAAGTTGTTAATTTGAGATCTCTCTTCTTTCTTAATGTTGGAATTTATTAATAAAAACTTCCCTCTTAGAATTGACTTTGCTACATTCCGTAAGTTTTGGTATGTGGTGTTTTCATTTTAATTTGTCTCAAGATATTTTAAATCCCCTTTAAATTTCATCTTTTACCCAATGGTTCCACTTTACTTTGAGTCTTGTTCAAGAACGTGTTGTTTGGTTTCCACATATTTGTGAATGTTCTCATTTTCTTGCTGTTACTGATTTCTAGCTTCATTCTGCTTTGGTCAGAAAAAATACTTGGGATGATTCTTCTTGAGTTCGTTAAGACTTGTTTTGTGACCAAACATGGGATTTATCCTGGAAAATGTTCCTTGTGTGCTTGAGAATATATATGTGGAATACATGAAAAGTTCTGTATGTCTACTAGACCCATTTGGTCTATAATGTTGCTCAGTTCTACTATTTCCCTATTGACTTTCTGTCTAGATGATCTGCCCATTACAGAATGGGGTATTGAGGGACGCCTGGGTGGCTCGGTTGGTTGAGCAGCTGCCTTCGGCTCAGGTCATGATCCCAGCGTCCTGGGATCGAGTCCCGCATTGGGCTCCTTGCTCATCAGGGAGCCTGCTTCTCCCTCTGCCTCTGCCTGCCATTCTGTCTGCCTGTGCTTGCTCGCTCTCCCTCTCTCTCTCTCTGACAAATAATTAAATAAAATCTTAAAAAAAAAAAAAAGAATGGGGTATTGATGTTTCCTGAAAATACTGTATTGCTGTGTATTTCTCCCCTTAGATCTGTCAGTATTTGCTTTATATAGGTGCTTTGATGTTGGGTGCATAATTTGTAATTTCATATTCTCCTATGGAATTGACCCTTTTATCAATATATAATAACCTACTTTGCCTTCTGTGATGGTTTTTGACTTAAAGTCCATTTTGTCTGCTATAAATATAGCCATTTTTGGTTCCTTTTGGTTACCATTTATATGGACTATAATTTCCATCCTGTTACCTTCAGCCTATGTGTTCTCTTAAAGTAAAAATGAGTCTCCTGTAAGCAGCATATAACTAGATCTAGGTTTTTGTTTCTTTTTTAAATCCATTCAGTCACTCTATATCTTTTGACTGGAAAATCTCTTCTATCTTTAAAATAACTTTTTGATAGATAAGTACTTCTTATTTCCATTGTGTTAATTGTTTTATGAATTTTTTTATAGGTCTTTCATTCCTTTCTTCTTCTGTTGCCATTTTTCTTTGTGATTGATGATTCATAGTAATGGTATGCTCTGATTCTTTTTCTTTATCATTATGTATCTGCTACAGATTTTTTCTTGTGGTTATCATGAGGCTTACATAAAACATTTCATAGTTAAAATGGTCTGTTTTAATCATATACAAAAACTCTACACTTTTTCTTCTACCCCCCCCCAAAGTTTATGTTGATGATGTCATAACTTGCATCTTTTTACATTGTGTATCCATGCAGAAATCATTGGATATATTTTTAATAATTTCATCTTTTATAATAAAGTTCTGAGCAATTTACACACCATCATTACAGTATTAGAGTATTCTGAATTTGACTATATATTTATCTTTACCAATGAGTTTTATGGTTTCATATGTTTTCATGTTAATAATTAGGGTCTTTGTTTTGACTTGAAGAACTCCCTTTAGCATTTTTTATGAGGCATGCTAGGGGTGATGAACTCTCTCATCTTTTGCTCATTTGAGAAATTTTTTAAATCTCTCCTTCATTTCTGAAGGATAGCTTTGCCAGGTGTAAAATTTGGGTTGGTGGTTTTCTCTCTCAGCTCTTGAATATATCATCCCACTCTCTTCTGGCAGCAAGGTTTCTGCTGAAAAATTGTTGATAGACTTATGGGGGTTCTCTTGAATATGACAAATCATTTTTCTCTTGCTGCTTTCAAAATTCTGTCTTCGACTTTTGATCATTTAATTATAATGTGTCTCAGTGCAATCTTCGGGTCGATACTTTTTTATTCTTTTTTCTCTTTACCCTCTGATCAGGTAATTTCAAATGTCGTTGAATTCACTGATTTTTTTTTTCCCTTCTACTCTCCTCACAGATTCTTTCTTCTATTGAAGCTATCTATTGTCATTTTCATTTCATTCATCATATTTTTCAGCTCCATAGTTTGTTTCATTCTTTTGTCTGCTTTTCTTAACATCTCTTTGATGAACTTCTCATTTTGTTCGTGTATTGTTTTCCTGATTTTGCTGAATTGTCTGTATTTTCTTGTGGTTTGATCTTTCTTAAAGCAATCTTAAATTCTTTGTTAGGCGATTCATAGATCTATATTTCTTTGGGTTCCGTTACCAGAGCTTTATTAATTTCCTTTGGTAGTGTCATGTTTGTCTGATTTTTTTCATTATTTCTGTAGCCTTACATTGATGTATATTCATTTAAAGAAGCAAATGTGTTTTTATAGAACAATTTTAGCAGATAGAGATCTTCTGCCAGGACTGTCTCTGGAATCACAGCTGAGTGGGGCTGAAGCTGGGTCATGTAACTGCTGCTGGGTGTAGGGGTAGGTACATAGCTGGCAGACCTGCTACCAAGGGCATGGATCAGCAGTTCCTGTTGGATCCCCAGGTGATAGGAAATACCTATAGGACCACAGTCAAGCAGGTCTGGAGCCAGTTCCCAGAGCCACTTCCAGGTCTGCAAATAGCAGGCCTGTTATCAGGGGAGTGGATGGATATGGCTCCCACTGGGTCCTTGTGCATTCTTCCACCAGGTCCCTGGTGGGTCTCTGGGCAGGCAGAACTGACTCCAGCAGGGCTGGAGCTGGTCACAGGGTCACTTCAGGTCCCACAGACAAGACTGAGGTCAGTGGGCCTGATACCAGGACATAGACTGGGCCTGATACCAGGAACATAGACTGGCATTGCTCGGTCCCAAGGCAGACAGAGCTGACTCTGGACCACAGTTGGGTAGGAGTATAGCTGATTCAGAGAGCTGACTCAGGACCTGTAGTTAACACCAAGTTTTACAAGCCTCTTACCTGGGTCGTGGGTAGGTATAGCTCTTCCCAAGGTCCCCTGGCAGTTGGGGCTGGTGGCAAAACCATGGCCAAGGAAAGCTCCTACTGAGTCTCAAGGGGATGGCGCAGCTTTCAGTCCGCAGCTGAGACCACTTCCAACAAGCCGCTGGGCCACGGGCCTGCCTTCTCGCTGCAGCTGTCTTCGGTCTCGGGCTTCACAAGGGTTTTGCAACCTTCTACCTGCTTCCAAAGTTCCCACGGAGGCACTTTTATCCATGAACGACTGCCAATTAACAAATTGTGTTGGGCGGATGTGAGCTGGAGACCTCCCATTCTGTCATTCTGTTAATATCCCTGCTCTCTCCTGGCACAACATATTAGAGGCGCATCCATTTTATGGCGTGTATCAGTACTTTGTTCCTTTTTATGGTGACTGGATTACATTTAATGGCTGTATATTAGCTCCTCCTATGAACATAACATAATTTAATTAGCCACCTCCTCTTATGGATATTTAAATGTATTTTTTGCTAACATGTTTAATGATTCATTCAACAGTTGTTGTACACATACACAAATAATCTTGTAGTTTCTTAAGATGAGTTTTTGTTATACATGAATGTTGCTTATTTAATTAATAAGAAACTAATTTAATTAACTTCTGTTAACCAAAGTGATTCATTTGCAGCTACTGAAATGGGAGCCCTATGTAGACACACAGAAAGCATCCTGGAAAGGGAAAAGTTTTACAAGGAGAAAGGGAAATGAATCCAGTAGGGATTCTAATATGCCATTCTTCCTAGCCACAGGGGAAAGCATTTATATCTTCTCAAACATAATTACCTTCCTGGTGTTTAATGAATACAACTTTAATTCATGCTATCCAATTTAAGTCTGCTCAAATTCGAGACATGGGGGAAGTTTCCCTCTTGCATTTGCTGGTCTGGTATATAAAAGTAAAGCTTTAAATGTCTAGAGACTATTGATTGGGTTGTTTACTTGGAGAAGTCCGGTGGGGTGTCCTTTGAAGAAATTACCTACTGTCTCTCCACACATTGACGAAATATAAAAGAAGCCCCCAGAGAAGGACCCTGGCCAGTGGAACTAGAAACAGGGAAAAGCTCATGAAGATCCAAAACCAGAACAGACCAGTGGTTTTCAGCGTTTGGCAGATCCCAAGGTCACCTTGAGAGATTAGTAAAAATACAGATGCCTGGTCATTCGCTGAATGTAAATCCATGGCAAGGGACCTAAGTATCTACATTTTTTAACAAGTTCTGCCAATAATTCTGATCGGCGTTAAAGCTTGAGGACATTAAACCCAACTATTGGAAAACACTCTGTTGTTTTGTCCCTGCATCAGAAGAGCGGAAGAGCTTTTCCCAAATGGCCCCTCTGCTCACACTGAGGAATGCTATGGGGAACTGCCATGGTAACCCACTCCTGCATTACTGTAGACACAATGTCGAAGATCTTGCTTTGTCCTTTCTTTTTTTTTTTTTTTTTTAAGAATTTATTTATTTATTTGACAGAAAGTGCTGTGAAGTGTGTAAAGCTGGCGATTCACAGACCTGTACCCCTGGGGATAAAAATATATTATATGTTTATAAAAAATAAAATATTAAAAAAAAAGAATTTATTTATTTATTTGACAGAAAGAGAGAGAGAGATCACAAGTAGGCAGAGAGGCAGGCAGAGAGAGAGGAGGAGGCAGACTCCCCGCCGAGCAAAGAGCTCAATGCGGGGCTCGATCCCAGGACCCTGAGATCATGACCTGAGCCGAAGGCAGAGGCTTTAATCCACTGAACCACCCAGGCACCCCTGCTTTGTCCTTTCTATGAAAAAATAATTCTTTTAGGCCCATTGGTCTAGAAGATTTTGGCTTATCCCAAAGAATTAACATAATTTGAGAGGAAGGGATCAAGAACCATATGTATTTGTAATAAGTCGTATTTCTGATTTTATTTTGGTGAACAGAACACTCCCGCTATCCCTAATTTTAGTAACTATTTTTTTTTTTTTGCCTTATTGACTCATATGTAACTGCTGGTTTTCTACCAGACCTATCCCTCCACGAGGTCTATAGTTTCCTGTGCCTTAATTTAAAAACGTCGGATTCATTGTACTGTTTATATTCTTGGAAGCTACCCCAGGGCCTTTGCATGGCGTGTGAGCATGCATGTGCGTCAGTTTGTTTGTTTGTCTATCTACCTCTTTAAATGTCTCAAGTGCTGACTGTTTTGTGTAGCCCACAGCAGCACGGCATCGACCTAAGTCTCAATCCCTTTAGCATTTGCCCCCAAGAAGGCGCCAAGGATGTTCCTGGATGGAAGGGTCATTCATTAAAGGCTGCATGCAGAATGCTGTGATAGAAATGAATGGTCCAGAGAGCCTCACAATGAGGCCCATCTAGATGATGTTTCCTGCCAGGGTGCTTTCCCCTCCCCATCATTGCCTCTGCCCCTGGGATTTGATGAACTTTGCCGGCTCAAGGGATCACAGCATCTCTTCCTCCCTCAGCCAGTTTGAGTCCCCGTGTCTGGAGCACAGACAGTTCTCTTGACCTTGGCCAGGTGCCTGAGCATTCTTGCAGAAGCAGCAGACCAGAACGTGTGGATGGAAACAGGATCAATCCCTCTCCACTCCTGGGAAAACAGCTCCTAGTTTACATGCTGGTGACTACAGCTTAGCAGTGTCATCTTCCAAAGGCAAGGACAAGAAGTCTTTAATAGAGGAAGAGATTTGTCCTACCACTCACGCCTTTAATCCGCTCTGGCAGAACTGGCTCCCAAGGCAGGCACGTCTGATACCGGGGCTCCCGTCTCAAGACTTGGAGCTGAGGCCCCAGAGAAGCGATTACAAAGCCCACGTGGTGCGTGTAGACTGCTAATGGCCACCCCCCACTGCCCAGATCACAGGACGGCCGCAGACCCCGGAGGACCTCTCATTTGGATGAGAAGATTCTCATCCTGGGGAGGCAAATAGGGGCAGGAGGGTTCAGCGGGCTGCAGAGCCCACAGCAGCAAAAGCCGCCCACAGAAAGAACGGGAAGACCAGCCCTCCCATGAGACAGAACAGATTCATGGGTCACTTGGGGTTTTACGTAGAATCTGGGTATTCGATTTTGCTCCACAAAAGAGATGGCAGCTGAGGCACCTGGCGCTTGAAGACGGGGTCTGGTGTCTTGGGGATGCGTAGGGACCCCTCTCACATGTTAGAACTCACATCCTGCCGCATTCTGTGCTACCAGCTTGTTCAGTGATGAGCAGAAGGTTGGGCAAAGGTGTCGGTCCGGTGGACACATTCTTGACCCAAGGAAGCCCCACTACCCAGGTCAAGTCTAGCATTCTTTGAGACACAGACGTCGTCGAATCCTACCCACCACCCACATCCGTTCAGCTCAATTGGTTTTATCAGACACATAAAAGAGTTAGCATTTTGGGGCACCTGGGGGGCTCAGTGGGTTAAGCTTCTGCCTTTGGCTCAGGTCATGGTCTCAGGGTCCTGGAATCGAGTCCCACATCAGGCTCTCTGCTCAGCGGGGAGCCTGCTTCCCCCTGTCTCTCTGCCTGCCTCTCTGCCTACTTGGGATCTGTCTGTCAAATAAATAAAAACAAAATCTTTAAAAAAAAAAAGAGTTAGCATTTCAAATAATCTGGGTTTTTTAGAATACGGTAATGTGTTTGTTTTCGGCTGTACATGATTTGACTTCATAGCACATAAAATAAATGGGAAATCTCAGCGTTCTCATATTAGAAGCCACTCTCCAGAAATATCTATTTTGGTCCCAGCAATTTTTTTTCCTTTCTCTCTCATTTGGGGAAGATGAAAGCTGCAAAGCCATTTATCTCCCCTAAATTAGCCATGTGACAACTCCGAGCTATTAATAACCACTCCCCACAGCATTAATGTTTATGTCTGAGAGGGGTCAAGCAGTGCTCACCAGGGAGGGATAGTAGCCAAGATAAATGTGAGCGATGCGGCAGAAATGCAGCCTGTGTCCCCATTGACCAAGTTGGAGGAGAACAGATGTGACCTAGACATCCCCCAGCCACTGCCAAACTGTAGGTACAGAGGGGCCACCGATGCCTCCTCCCAAGAGCCATGGCACTGAGCCCCTCTGGCTTGACAGGGAGTCAAGCCCTCATGGCAAATGGTGTCCCCACCATGTGCTTCGGGGACCATGCATGGGTGCTGCTGCTTTGTCCCCTACTGTGTCCATTCCTGCCTCTGCTGACCAGCCTCTGCTGTCCATGAGCTGGCTTCTCGGGCCATGGCCGCTTCTGCCGCTCAGGACCCAGAGAGCTCTGTCACTTTGGCCCGAGTCTTGAACATGGGACAGTCTATTGCTTAGTTTTCCCATAGCAAACACTCCTATTTCTCAGGGGGGTCTCACTGCATGTCCGGTGGCTGCAAACCCTTGGTCTCTCCACCACTCCTCAGGGGCTTCCTTTATGTCCCTAGAGCAGGATCAGGGTGTGACGCCCAGCTCCCTGTCTTGTGAGTGGCCCCAGCTAAACATAAACGTGGGCTCTTTCCTCAGAGGTCGGGGAGCACACTGGTACCAGACGGCACCGACTCACATCCTGGTTCCCTCACTGCTGAAGTCACTTAATCTGTCTTTATGTCATTTCCCCAGCTGTAAAAGATGCATTCGTATCCATGCACTTTCCAAAGTCTGTGTGCGGCGTTAAGTAAAGGGAATCCATAATCCCTGTGGAGCACAATTTAGAAAAAATTCGTTATTATGACAACAATGCCGATTAAGAGTGCGTCCAAGTCTTCTAGAAAAATGGAAATCCTTCCAAAACCCTTTTGCATTGGTGGAAACCCCCACAGAAGGAGAAGCAAGCACTGATTCAGCTCCAGGGAGAACGCTTCTGGGAGCGACACAGGCCTCCTAACGAAGGCGAAGGCGGGATAAGCCGAGATGCCCTGGGGGTTCACAAGTCCCCGTTAGGCATCAAGTAGTTCCCGGAATCACCTCTCCAGCCTCCCGAGATGCTCAGGATAAAGACATTAGCAATTGCCTTCTGGGTGGAAATATAAAATGCTTGAAATGTCAGACCGGGCTGATCAGAGAGGGAGCAGAGGGAGCCCCCGCCGTGTCTGCAGCAGGTGGTGGTTCGTAGAGGACAGCGCCCGCGGCCGCCGGTCGTAAAATGTGACAGAGCGACGTGGCCGCATTCACCTTGCTTCCGCGCAGGCAGTGAAGGTTTCTCCTTAGGAGTTAATAAAAGCTAATGATCAGGCATCAGAGCTTCTTAATTTCCTCCGTAGTTGAGAGACTCTTCTCTCTGACGATGTCCCCCAAGTCCTTTAAATCCAGCCCCCTTGGCTGGTGGAGCGACAGTTGTCCTTCTTTCCGGTCGCCCCGCATCGGAGCCCTCTTCCTACAGCCCACCTTGAGTGTGGACGCTAGAAGGACAAAGACACTCATCTTGCCAGGCTCCCTTGCAGCTAGCATGGACCCACGGCCTAGCCGCGCTGACCCCATGCCCCTGCCTGGACTCCAAGTCAGGAGCAAGAAGGACCTGCGGGTCATTATGCAGACGCTGAGGCCGCTGCACATTGCATCCCGATTTCTGAGTCACAGGGTCACCTCCGCCTGTGGTGGTGTAGGCAAAACATCACCCAGGGCAGCTCTGTCTCCAGGGAGCCATTGGCCAATGCGACCTTGAGCACGCCCTCTGCACATGGTGCTCAGCCTTGTCTAGGCTCCTGAGTCTTCATTACGGAGGTGTCGCTCTGCCTCTCGTTAGCATCCACTTCCATCCCGTCACCCGGCTACGCCTGCTCGCTCTTTCCGGGAAGACCCCAGCACCGCCTCCTCCGAGGAGCCCTCTTGACATATCCCTCTTTCTACCCGATTATGCGGACTTCTCGACGTCAGGGGCTTGGCCGAATTCATCCTTCGATCACAAAGTGTGCAGAACTGTAGACATTCCATAAATACTTCCGGATTATTTTCTTAGGGCGCCGAAACCAATGACCAGAAGCTTGGTAGCTGAAAACAGTACGGATTTCTGCTCTCACCAGATCGGGGGGCCTGAGGTCTGAAATCGGTGTCACCGTGCTCTCCCTTCAGGATTTGAAGAAGACTCTGTGCCTCGCTTTTTCTCACTCCTGGTGGCTGCTGGCCATCCTCAGCGTGGGGCCACGTCACTCCATTATCCACCTGTGCGGTCTCGTTGTCTTCTCCTCTGCTGTTTGCAATCTACCCCCTTCCCCTCACAAGGACACTGGTGATCGCATTTAAGAGCCACCTAGATCATCCAGGATGACCTCCCCATCTCAAGATCCTTAACTGAATCACACCCGCAAAACCTTTGCCATGCAAGGTACCATGAGGTTATGGACTCCTTGGGAGCCATTACTGGCCTACCTACCTCCGACATCAGGTTCTGCGTCAATTTCTAGCCCTGCCCTCCAGTTCTAGGACACTGTCCTCGAAGTCGCTCCTAGGAGGCTGTGTCCGGCATGACTTCCATGTGAAACTATTTTGGTCCTTCCTAAACTCCACTTCCTGGAGTCGAATCTCCTTTGAGCACCGTGCCTCGCAGGCAAACCCCCTGGGGGCCCACGAGTCTCTGTGAAGTTCATTCAAGCCATCGGGATGGTCTTCTCCCCAGTCCTGCTGCGGAATAGATGACCTTGAACAAAACTCGGGTAAGCGAATAGCTCTGCCCTAACGTCAAGAGACCTGGTGTCCCACCTTGTCTTTGTGCAGTGCCATGGGTGAGAATTCCACTTCTCTGTGCCTCGATCCAGTCGTTCTCACAAGGACAGACTCAAACTCTTCCCAGCTCAGCCGCGCTTTCTCTCCCAATCCCTTCACCCTCAATTTTCTCCCCATTGTCACAACAGACGTATGATGTCATTTACACAGACCTGTAACAGGAACATTAAAGGGTGTTACTTAGGAATGTTTACTTAGGTAGTAAAACCATAAAGGAACCTAGGAAATTAGGGTCTTGAAAGCTGAGTTAATGGTTACGTCTGGTGAGGCGGGAGGACAGGGAGGATGGGGGTGGGGATGGGGGTTAGTGATTTTCTATTTCTTGACCTGGGTGGTGGATCCATCGCCATATGCCTCATTATTCTTTGACAGTTCGTACATATATACTGTATTTATTTCTTAATTTACTTTTATTTTCCCCTTTTGTTTTGGAAATTTTCAGACATTTCCAAAAGTACAGACGATCATATCATAAATCCTAGCTTCAACAATTACATGTTGCAGGATGCCTGGGTGGCATTTTGGGGAACATGAGACCCTTTATAAAGCCAGTTCCAGGTGAATCTCCACAAGAGCTTCCCTATGTACAGATACATTTGATGCATATATATATATATATATATATATATATATATATATAATTAAGTATATTTATATAATATGTTTTATATAAAACACATATTCTATGTGTTAGTATATATTATATACTAATATTAGTTATTAGTTATTAGTTATTATTAGTTATTAGTTATTAGTTAGTATATATTATAAATATATACTTTATATATAAATATATATTTATATTTATTTATAATATAAATATTTACATTTATATTAAATCATTTATATTAAATATATAAATATAAATAATAAATATAAATATATTCATATTTAAATTATATTATATAATTTAAATTATATAAATATATATTATATAAATATATTGTATAAATATATAAATAATATAATATATAATATATAATTATATAATATATGATAATATGTATTATATATAAATATATATTTATATATTTATAAATATATAAATATAAATATACAAGTATAAAAATAAATATTTAAATTTATAGTATAAATATATATTATTCATATTTAATATATTTATTAAATATATGATATGTAAATATAAATATAAGATGTATGTTTATATTTATATATCTTATATATATCATCATATATTTATATTTATATATCTTATATTTTATATATTTTCTATTATATAGAATATATCAAATAAATATATTTATGCAATACATATGCAAAAATATATGCAATATGTCAAATAAATAAATAATCACAATAGAAATGCTGAAAATAGGGTGGGAGAGGAGTGGGGTGAGCGCAGAGATCCTATGCACAGAAAGCTCTGCGTGTGCGTGCATGTGCGTTCACGCATGTGCAAGCCTGTGCAGGTGAGTGCATGCATGAGGGTGTGTGTGTGTCTGTGTGGTTAGGACACGAGTTCACAGCACGTGTCTGCTTTGAGGTGGAGGAGCAGCCATGCCGGTGGCTTAGCTTGGTGGCCATGGCCTTGGCTCCTAGTGCTGGAGCTGGCCCCTTCAATGAGCACAGTTAATCCCAGGAAGCGAGAAGAACTGTGACCTTCTGATTCCAAGGGGTCTTGCGGGGCTGGGTGAATCGAGTGTGAGCTCCATGTCCGTCTTTTCACTGTGAGACAGACCAGCCGCTCACACAGCGAGTCACCCAATGAAGACCTCGGCAACCTAAATGGACAGACGCCTGTGGAAGAGGGTGGATCTAAAGAACCCCACAGTTTGGAGGCAGCTCGGGTATTTTTCTCGTGATGTTAAGCAAACTGCCTTGCTCTTGGGGGGCAAGAGGGAGTGGGTTGTGAGCTCCCTCATGGAAGAGTGGCAGGCCTCCACTGCCTGTAGGAAGGAAGCATTTGGTGGCCAACAGAGACAAATGTCTGTGCCCCGACCATGGGTCCCAATCTGTGCCTTTGCCGGAGAAAGCGGCTGTCGGGGGGACAGCAAACACAGGTTGTAAGTGTCCAGGTCCTGTCAAGTTAGAGTAGCAAGGAAGGTATGCCAAGCACGTCTTGGACTGCAGCCTGGGGTCCAAGGCCTGGGATTCCCAGGTTCTCTCTACAGGTCCCCGGGGTCCTGGGCACCATGCAAAGATGGTGGCCGATGGAAAAGGCCAACATAGGATTTCACAAGCTCACTTTGGTCAAAACTGGCTCATTTCTTAGGTCTACTTAAGTCTTCTTCTTCTAGAAGCTCCTAGCACACAGTAAGCCCTCCATCCTTTCCTACTACTACCCCAATGCCTTTGCTCTGGCTCTTTCCTCTTCTGGGAATGCTTCTCCCCTGGATTTTCATATGGCTTGCTCCATCGAGGTCTTTAAGTTACTATTCGAATATCTCCTTATTCAAGAGATCTTCCATGACCGCCCTGTGTAAGTAAGATAGCAACCCTACTCCTACCTCTGGCCTTCTATCTCTTGTACTCTGCTTGTAGTTCTCCAGAGAGTTTGTCTCTTTCCTTCCAAGCTGTGTTTTCAGGGCCCAGAGCAGTGCTTGATATGCGTGGGGGCTTACTTCCTATTTGTCAAATGAATGAATGATTCACATTTCCGGCCTGGTCTGTGTATGACACTTAATACTTTTTCTTTCACATCTTGTCTTCCCAGCTGGACTCTGTGAGGGCACAGACAGGGTCTGTTCCTATATTAATCATCTCTTTCTCACCCCATTTGTAAAGGAGGGATTCCTTCCTAGGACTACAGATATGACTCAAAACACAATGCCCAATACTGGACAGACAAGGTCAATGGCCATTTATTAAACTCATAGAGTCATGGCCTGGGGGAAGCAGACATTGCACACCATGCAGGACTACACGGGTTTACACTCAGGAACAGAGTGGATGAGGAGGGGCTCAAGAAGGTGGGGTAACCCCTGGTTTCATTAGGAAGAGGTGTGTGGCTTGCTTGAATAATTCTGTGAGCTGGAAGGAACAGGAACCCAATCCTCATGGATAAGCGGGAACTATGCTTTGTCCCCTTGATGAGAAGGGTCACTTGGTTGGGGACCTTATCCACAGGAGCAGATAAGACAGAACTCATCTGGGGAGGGAAACTGGCAGGTAGGCCATTCCAGGCCCTCCTGGGTCACCAAATGTCAAGGTAGCTTGTAACATGGGACCTTAACTTTAGGCCTAAGCCACAGTTCCTCTCTAGTTCATGTGCTCGAACTGAGTTCAAGGACCAATCTCGGGTTCCTGGTGTATCTCCTCTAAGCCTGGTTTGTGTGCCTCTCTCAAGCTTTGTCTTGATGCCCAAGATCTGTTATGATCCAACCAATTTCTGGCCATCTAACCCACCTCTGGAGACTGGCTCAACTCATCTATCTTCTTGGACTTCTTAGACATCATTCCTACCTCTCATGGCCCAGTCTCCTGGGCATGGTTCTAGCTTCTTTTGTCTGATGACTTAGGGTTTCTCCCTGACTTCGTTGGCCTGTATCTACCTGTCCTCCTTGCCTCCATAGGCCACATGGCAGGCCCCAACAACCTCCCCACAAAGACCGCCTCCTCTTCTGAGCACCTCCAGAGAACATGTTTCTGGAGAGCCCCTGGCAAGAGTCAGATGAAGGCTTAAAAGCAAAGGAACATGGCCACATCTCCTTGGTGATATCACTGTGTCTACCCATGTGTGCTGACTCAACTGTTCTCCATCCTTTGTGAATCCAACCCAGGTCTTTGGTCCTGACCAACTAAGGTGTTGCCGTGAGCCTTGGAGGCACTTTGTGACTCAGTTTCCAAAGCTGCAAACAGGGGTTGTTGCAAAAATTAAATCTGACCCTGTGCACCAGGTGTCCAGGGACAGCAGCCAGTGAGTGTCTGGAACGGAGCAGACAGTGGCCAATACTCTATTGCTGTTCTTTCTAAGTGTGAGCTCACCCACATGCAGTTAAGGCTGGCACACGCAGTCCTCAGGCTGAGGCTACCTTTGTTTAGAATCAGAGCTGCCCTGAAGCCCAGCCTCACCCCCAGAGCATCAGGCCAGGGGGGTCCTCTGTCAGTCCAAGCCCCCCCACCCCCCCTCCACAAACGAACAGAGACTTTGAAGGACACAAGGGTCACGGATGTAGCCCGGAGACCACCCTGCTCTCGGCAGCCTCCCCCCATCTGCTTCCATCTCTCAACCAGATCTTGGACCTCTGACTTACCCTCCTTGGACTTCAGGTGTTCGTCTGTGACAGGTGGAGCCCCGTGGGGACGCACTTGACGTTTAGGTCTGCCCTTGTCCTGTGAGTCATGCTCGGGCACGCCCAGCACTCTCAGCTATGCCTTGGCCTGCCTACAAGTGTCAGTGTAGACGCAGTGTGACGGGGAGGGGGTGGGATTTGAGGACATCCACTCTCTAAAGACATTTAATCTGCAACCACCTTCACACAGGGAGGATTTTCAAAACAGGGTAAACCCAAGCATGTTTAACTTACTGCTTTTCAAGTTTTTTTTTTTTTTAAGATTTTATTTATTTGACACAAAAAGAGAGAGAGATCACAAGTAGGCAGAGAGGCAGGCAGAGAGAGAGGGGGAAGCAGGCTCCCCGCTGAGCAGAGAGCCCGATGCGGGGCTCGATCCCAGGACCCTGAGATCTGACCTGAGCCGAAGGCAGAGGCTTAACCCACTGAGCCACCCAGGCGCCCTCAAGTTTTGTTTTTTTTTTTTTTTTAATCAAAATTTTCTAGAAACCAAGAGGTTGAAATCCCAAAACAAAACCGTTTTGACAAAGAGGCTTGGGTCCCGTGGTGAGGCAATTCCCCATCTTGCCTACAGGGAGGGAAGGGGTGTCATGAGAGGAGGCAGAACTGGGGTGTGTGGCTCCCAGGCAGGGACTGCTATCCTTCCCTGGTTCTGGAACACCCCAAAGGAGGCCTACATCCAGGTCCCCTGAGAGCAGGGGTGCTTTCAGACACGGTAACAAGTCCCATGGAGTTAATTAACAGGAGGACGATCGCTGAGCCCAGCTCAGCCTTCCTGGGATCCAGCCCGCCCTGACTCTGGCTTGTTTCTCCCTTTGTCTCCTCTGACGGGGAACAGGGCTCACCACCAGCCCCATCAAGTCCTGGGAAAATCCCTACTTCATCAGGAGCAGGAGGCAAGCACACTCTGGCCCAGGGCTGAGACAGCCACATCTTTGCAGCTGTTCAAAATCTGGAGAAACCGACCCATAATCCTTCTGCTGGCGCTGTTATGATCCCACAGCGCCGGGCAGGCGACCTCCGGAAGCCTTGAGAGTGAGTGAGGGTGACATTTCCTCCCCCGGATTCAGCCCCTTCCAGATGCTTCCGCCCCTTCTCACTTGCCCAGCTGCGCGCCCCAGGCGGGACTCTCCAGTGGGCGTCCCTGGTTCTCCCAGCTGACCGAGTGCCTGGCCTCGTCTGGCTCCTCTCCCACCATTATGATTTCTGGGGATATTTATCACACCCCATGGATGTCCCCTCCTTGATTTCCACCCTCCGTTGGTATAACGGGCTGCTCGAGGACACGGACTATGAGTTGTTCTTGTGTCCCCAGCAACAGCAGAAGGGATGTCGCAAGTAGACAGTGGAAGCAAGAGAGGAAGGAAGGGGCCCTGGGCAACCCCCAGTTCTGGGGCCACGCAAGTGCAGAGGGGAAGGAGGACCAAGGCCAAGACGCCCCACGACGGGGAGCCTGTATGTCTCTCTCTGTTGGTTGCCCTGACGACATCCAGCGTGACCGCCACAGTGATGTGTGGGACACGGTTGGGTGGAGAATGACATTTTGTCCCCAGAGATGCTAGTAAAATATAAAGAAGGGAGGGGCACCTGGGGAGCTCAGACGGTGAAGCGTCTGCTTCTGCTCAGGTCATGATCCCGGGTCCTGGGATCGAGCCTCACACTGGGCTCCAGGGGGGAACCTGCTTTTCCCCCTTCCTCTGCTGCTTCCCCTGCTCGTGCTCTCTCTCGCTGTCAAAATAAAGAAATAAATATTTTAAAATGTATATAAAGAAGGGAAAATAACATTAAGGAGAAGGTCACTTCCATCTAAAACATATTGACTGTAGGCCCTGGGGAGTGACTCCCTCTGCCTGGACTCAGTTTCCCCTGGAGAAGCAACGTTCTTTGGGGCTATCCGCCCCACTGGAAAACTGAGTCCAGCAGGCCAGCATGTAGGTACAGCCCCTGGGGTCTCCACTCAACTCACCCGTGACCAACACCATGGGACCTTGGGCAGGTCGTACTCCCTGGGCCTCAGTTTCCCCACATGCACCGGCTTGAACATTCTAGAGGCTCTGATTCCACCACACACCCCCACCCTGTGGTGGACTTCAGGCCGAGCTGAGTCGTGGGCTGTGCTAGCCGTGGGCAGCCCATGGCGGGGGGCAGACCCGGCCATCCTGCTCTGTGAATGACATCCCTGTGGCGACCCCGCCCCAGACCCGCTTTGTCTTCGTGGTGACCAGAGGGGCCAGGCTCACAGTTCCAGTGTCCCGTCGCACCTTCCCTGTCCCAGAGCTGCCCCATCTCCCTGTCACCCCAGCCCACCGGTCAGATGAAAATCTGGCGGAAACCAGAATGGGGACCATAAGCCCAGTACTTTGACAAAAGACGAATTCTAAAAATGAGCCCCTAAAAAGCCACTCAAGAGAATTCCTCAGCTGTGTTTGTGGCTGGCTCTTCTCCTGGGCAGGAGTCCACATGCCTCTTGCTCCTGATGAAGTGGAGATTCTCCTGGGACTCCGTGGGGCAGACAGTGAGCCCTGTTCTAAGGAAGAGGAGACAAAGGGAGAGAGAAGCTGGCGTCGGGGCAGGCTGGATCCTGAGAAGGACCTCGGGGGTCCCAAGAGCCTCTCAGGGATTCTGCAAGATCAAAACTTCCTTACAATAATGCTAACAGGCTATTCACCTTTTTATGCCCATTCTCTAAGCAGCATTCAGTGGAATTTTCCGGAGTCTGCGTGATGGGGGATATTGAAGCAGATTAAAAGTCCTATGAGAATCCAGCTGTCCTCCAGCAAACCAGTTATGAGATTTGCAAAAGTGTAAAGCAATGCCTTTCTTCTCACAGGTTTTTTGCTTTTTGCTTTTGCTTCTCTTCTTTGCTTTTTTTTAAAAGCACATTGTTTATGGTGACATGTAATGGCTTTATCATTACTGTTTGCATGAATTAATTAGCATTTTAAGAATTTCCTAGCCTTAGTTTTTAATAGGGTGAATAGGACGGGAAAGAAGACAAATAAAAACTTTTGAGGTCCTCAGTGACTTTCCAGAGTGCAAAGAGATTCCAAGTCCGAAGACTGGAAAATGGTTGCTGTATTCCACAGGGATGTAAGGACTCTACCCCGTCTCTGTCTGCTGACCTCCTGGGCCGGGTTTTCTAGCTGCACAGATCCTCTCCAGCAAAACAGCAACTCCTGGGAAACTGAGTCAGAGGAGAGGGATTCAGAGCTGGTTCACATGCCAACCCCACTACCTCTTAGTAGCGCAATCTTGGGTAAGTCACTAAACTTCTCTGGCCTCTGGTTTCGGCATCTAGAAAAAAGGGACATCACAGCCTGCCATGACGTCACGGCATCGTCATGACAACGTGGTCGCCTGCCGACCCACGGTGGTGACCTGCCTCACCTGCAGATGTGGTGGGCAACATCCTTGCTGGTCTGTCCCTGCTTCTGCAGGACCAGGGCCCTTTCCCTGGGCACCAGCAGACTGACATAACGGCTGCAGGACCACTGATTCCCAGACTTCGTTGGTGAATTTAGCGGCCTCTGTGCGGCCGGCGCGCTCCCCGGTGCTGCCAGCGTTCCCAGTCCCCGGGTTTGCGTTTTGAGAACCACTGACGTGGACCTTTGAGAGTCCGAACATTGCAGATGATTAAAACGTGTTTTAGCTCCATGGTATTTAATGAAATCCAGGTCCTGCGAGGTTCTTGGAGGGGAAGGGGCTCCTGGGAATGAAAGCATCCAGGATGAGTTGCAGGGGTGGGGGTGGGGAGGGGGCTCTAGTCAGCCCCATTAACATTCCTTTTGCATTTCCATAAACAAATCCTTCCCTCCTGGTCATCCGCCCTGGAAAGCTCCTTCGGCCAGCAGAGACAGGGAAGCCAGCGAGGGGCCATGTCTAGGGGCCCGATGAAGATGAACTCAGGCCCCTGCAGCCCTGGCTCCTTTCACATCCTTGGGCTTCCTACCTTCTTGACCTTTGTTCTCCCTCTTTTTCATCCTCTTTCTTCCTCTTACACCCTAAGAGTTGGTGGCTGAAAACTGGAGGCAGGGCCCCACCTCTGGAGCTCACAGCTGTGTCTGGGGCGGTGCCCCTCCCAGGAGTAGAATTCTCCAGGTCATGGGGGGCTGGGGAGGGGCCCTTCTGGGGACAAGCTTGCAGCTGCCTCCGCTTTCCCGTTCTTCCTTAATACTCAGTATTCTTTTCCTTTGTTTCTTTTCTTTTTTTTTAAAGGTTTTATTTACTTATTTATTTGAGAGAGAGAGAGGGCACCCGAGCAGGGGGAGGGAGAAGCAGTGTCCCCACTGAGCAGGGAGGCTGGACACGGGAGCTTGGGGCTTGATCCCAGGACATGATAACATCCCTGACATCACGACCTGAGCCAAAGGCAGAATCTTTAACCAACCGAGCCACCCAGGAGCCCTCCTCTTGTTTCTTATGTATTTTTAAACAGTCCTAAGACATCCCCCAAAGAACTCTTCCCTGCAAAGCCAACATCTCCCTTGGAGAACCTGTGGGCCCAGTGCTGCTTTTTGTTTTTTTTTTTTTCCATAAGCAAATCTCTCCCAGGGCTGGGAGGGAGCGGCTCCCCGTGCATCTGAGCAAGTCAGGCGCAGGAAACTGGGGGAGGAAGTGCTCAGCCAACATCTTGCAAGGATGATGAGTTCGGTTCTCCCAAAGCCTTCCCTCCCCGGCCGCGTGGACGTGGATTTGCTCAGGTCACGGTGGTTCCATAGGCCCCACGGAAGGAGAATGGCCCCGGACTGTGCAAGGTCAGAAAGCAAGGCCAGTCCCCAGGGTGAGTAGCCAGTCGCTCCTGACGCAGCCTCTAACACAAGGAGGAACAGACGACAGAAGAACACAGGGTCCCCCACTTTTCTCAAGTTCACATTTGACAGTCGCACTTGTCCTCATGACCTCTAAGAAACCCAAGGAGGGTTTTCACTTTCAGAAGAAAAGGCGAAAAGTGAAAACAGGGTTCAGCGCCCAAATTTTGGCAGGAAGCCATGCGGCAGCCGCGGGCACCCCAGCGGCAAGAGTGGGTCACGTAGCGCCTTCCCCGGGAACCCCACACGGCATCTCAGAATCCAGCGGCCAGAGCTTGGCGCTGTGCCCGGGGAACCTCTGGGCCTTATCTGGAGTCACTGGGTGCATTTGTTTGCGAGGCGTCTCCCAAGGTAAGAAGAGCCTGAGAGAGGTTTTTTGGGGGGATCTGGGACTGTTAAAAAAAATATCCTATAAATTAATAGTACTTCCTTGATTTATGCCATTTGGACTTAGGAAAGCATTCGCAGAGACATTCGGACATTGTGGGGAAACGTGTGTCTGAGAATTAACTTATTCAATCATAAGCCCTGCTTAAGGGAGTCTGGGCGCCCAGGTATCGGAGGAGGCACCGAGGATGATGAAATCCCTTTTCTCTGGGCTCAGAAGATGAGGTTCGAGTCTGCGCCAGGTACTAAAGAGCTAGTTAGTCTGCTAACCAGCAAGCCAATGCGCTTCTTGGTGTTTCTCTGCATTTCACCCAACTGGGCCTCCTGCGGGCTGGATGAAATCCAGGACCCTCTCCCGTGCCTCGTGGAGGCTCACCCCCCTCTTCCAAGCTGTGGGGTGCCCGCGCCCCCGGGGCTGCTGGTCTGCGCTGGCTGGCCCTCTGCCCTCACACCCTCGCCGGTCTCACCGCCCCACAGCTCCCTGCCCTGGCCGGGAGTCCGAGGCCCCACACCCTGGGCTGGGAGCCCAGAGAGGACTTGCTGAAGAGGCGTTTGGGCCTTCTCCCTGCGATGCCGGCTTTGATTCATTTCCCATCCTGGCCAGGGTTCTGCTGACCTGATCCTCTAACTGCATAATTACGTTATTAGCATACGATGGCGCACAGAACACCATGTGTCCCGCTGGAGAGGATTAGAATAAATCACAGCTTCAGCAGAGGGAAGGGAGGGCAAGCTGGGGTCCGGCCCCAGAGCGCAGGGCGGGAGACCCAAAGTGCCTGCCGGGCCCCGGCTCCCCGCTGGGGGGAGAAACGTGCACCCAGAGAGGGGGAGTGGGCCTGCTCCATTAAACTCCATTAAACATGGATCCAGGGGCACCCCCACCCCGCCCTTCAGAGGTCTTGGAAGGAATGAGAGCACTGGAGAAAGAGGTTTTCCGCAGCAGAGAGCTGGCTCGGAGGACAGAGAGCAGAGCGCCCACCCTGCAGGCTCAGGACCCACATGGCCAGGCAGCCCCAAGAGAAGGGCCAGCGTCCGAGGCCGATGTGGAACCCTCCCTAGGTCACATCTTAGCAGCTGCGGACCTGAGCCCAGCCCACAGCAAAGCCACAGGAGCCTGCGGTGCCAAGGCTTCCAGTCCCGCTGATGTCGGGGGATCCCACGCGCAGGCTCACCGTGGGTCTGAGCCTTCGCCCCTGGGGCTCTCACCCGCTGTCCTGTAGGGCTCGTCTCTCCAGCTGCCCTTTGCAGAGCCCCACACCTGGGAATCACGTGCCCGGATGAGATCTAAATTAGCCCTCGTGCCTCCTACTCTGAGCTTCCTTCGGGCAGCGGCTTGATCTGACCTATCTCGGTGCCCCTGGTCTGACAGGGTCAGAGGAGGGTCTGACACCCACTGCTTGATTTCCCTGCTCCCTGAGATCTGGGGATGGGAGGCCCCACGGTGAGGAGGAAAAGGATGATGAGGCTGGAAGCCAGGTGGGGCCACACAGACGGGGGAGGGAGAGTGTAGAGGAAAACCCTGAAATAAGGCAGAAGACAGACCACCTGCGCTGGGGGACAGGACAGCGTGCTCACGAAGACAGCCTTTCCCTGCATTTGTCCCCCAGGTCCAGACACCCAAGTAGGCTTCCTCCCGGCCAGAGAGCCTTGCGGTGCGCGTCTCCCCAGCCTGCACCTTGGCCGTGCCCGAGCCTCCTTCCCATCTTTCCGCTCTTGGAATCCCTCCGTGGTGCTGGGGGGAGCCGTGGGGTTGCGATGACTATTTCCCTGCTTAGCTTCTCACCGCCGCTCTGGCTGGCTCCATGTTGAATTTCCCAGAGCCTCGGGTCCAAACGCTCCCACTTGCTGGAAGCCAGCCCTGACTGTGCTCAGCCCATGACCTCATCTACTGCAGGGAGACCGGAGCCACACGGAGGAGACATCCCTTCCGCCTCAGTGTCAGCACTTCCTCGAGCTCTCCTCCTCCTCCCCTCCTGCTCTCTCTCGTCTCCTGGTAAGAGCATCCTCCCTCAGCCTCCAGCCTACCTCCCCACCCTCCCCTTCATCCCTTCTCACTTTCTCCATTGGTCTGCAAGAGGCTGGTTCCATCTGTCCTCATGGGACGACTCCTCCGACGGCTGCCCTTGATGTCTCCTTCCTGTCACCGCTGAGCTTTTGAGGACTCCCAGACACTCCTGACCCCTCTCCTTCCTCAACCTCACACTCATGGCCTCCGCCCAGGACACGGCTGAAAAGATGCTCCTGGACAGTCGCAATGTACTGTGTGCTGGAACACGCAGGCGGCAAAACACGACGCATACTGCCCTTCCACTTTTTTCTGAAAAAAAAATTAAGTGTTATCTTTACATAGTTTTTTTTTTAACAAAGAAATGTTACATAATAAAATAATAGTAGGTGTCTCTAGGCACTCGTTTTGAATGAGTTCTTTGTTCTTTTTATCTATTTTCAGATTTCTCTCAGCAAATATAATTATTTGTAGAAAAACATACAAGCTTTAGGGGAAAAAAGACAACAAAATACTTTTCAAGTGTTTGATAATAATCTTAAATTGTAATGGCTTGCACTCCTTATACTTAAATGAATCACAGATGGATCAAAAAGATTTAGAAGTAAAAAATGGGATCATAAAAGAATCGCAAGAAAATATAAGATTTCTTCTAATAATCTCGGAACGGGCAAGACTTTTCTGAGCAACTTACAAAAACCACAAGCCATGGAAGAGAAGATCCATCAGTTTGATGGCAGCAAAGGCAATAAACAAAATCAAAATACAGAGGACAAAGTGGGGGGAGATATTCCTGTGTGAGAAAGGGTTAGTTGCCTTAAACTGTAAACAGCATTTTTAAATCAAGAAAAATATCAGCTGATCCACAGGAAAGTGGCTGGGCCAAGGACTTGGAAGACTACTTCATAGATGAATGTATACTATTAACTTAGAAATACATGAAAAAAAGAATGAAAAACAATTTAAAGAAGAAAAACCATCTTTTTACCTATCAGACTGGCAAAGGATAAAATATTGATCAGGGACAGTATAAACGATAACAGGCAGGAACTAGGATTTTCACACCCTACCGTGGGAGTATAAATTGATGCTGCCTTCGTAGAGGTCAGTGCGGTGAGTTATTTCCAATTTTAAAACTCATGTGCTTTTATTTTTTTTTAAAGATTTTATTTATTTATTTGACAGAGATCACAAGTAGACAGAGAGGCAGGCAGAGAGAGAGAGACAGAGGAGGAAGCAGGCTCCCTGCCGAGCAGAAAGCCCGATGTGGGGCTCGATCACAGGACCCTGGGATCATGACCTGAGCCGAAGGCAGAGGCTTTAACCCACTGACCCACCCAGGCGCCCCAACTCATGTGCTTTTTTAAGCCATCATATTTACTCCTAGAATTTGTTCTAGAGCTACGCTTTCAAAGAACCAGGTTTGGGTTTCTTTCATTCCCTTTATTGTGTTCTTGCTTTTAATTCCATTCATTTCTGCTCTAATTTTTACTATTTCCCTCGGCTTCTTACTTTAGGTTTAATTTCCCTTTCTTTCATTAAGCCCTTGTCTCAGTCCATTCAGACCGCTAGGACGAAATTACCATATGCTGAGTAGCTTAAACAAACATCTATTTCTCGCAGTTCTGGGAAGTCCAAGATCAAGGTGCTGGCAGGTTCGGTGTCTGGTGAGGATCCACTCTCTGGTTCATAAAAGTGCCTGTCTTCCTGCCGTGTCCGCACATGGCAGAAGGGGCCAAGTGAGCTCAATGGGTCTTTTTTATATGGGACCTAATATACCTCCCAAAGGCCCCAAATTACCCTAATTACTTCCCAAAGGCCCTGCCTCCTGAGACCATCACATAGGGGGTTAAGTTCTAATAGAAGAATTTTGCAGAGACAAACGTTTACTCTATAGCAATTCCCAAAGAGTAAATTTAAGTAATATTTCTTTCTTTCTCATATAAGTATTTGGTGCTACCTATTTCCCTTTAAGCACTGCTTTTACTGCATTCTACATTTTTTTTTTTTTGTTTTTTCTCTTTGTTTTTGACAGAAAGAGAGTTTGTGAGAGCCGAAACACAAGCAGGGGGAGTCGGGGGGAGGGAAGCAGACCTCCCGCGAGCAGAGAGCCCGATGTGGGGCTCAATCCCAGGACCCTGAGATCCTGACCTGAGCCGAAGGCAGAGGCTTAACCCACGGAGCCCCCCAGGCGCCCTGCATCCTACAAATTCGGTAAGTTGCATTTTCATTCTCATTTACTTCAAAATACTTTTAAATTTTCCTGAGACTTCCTCTTTGACCAATGGGCTGTTTAGACGTGTGCTACTTAATTTCCGAATATTTGGGCTTTTCTCGATGTCTTTCTGTTACCGATTTCTAATTTAATTTTGATATGAGCCAACAACACTCATTGTAGGACTTCTTTCAGACTTATTGAGGTTTGTTTTGCGCCCAAACCATGGTTCGTGTTGATGAACGTCCATGTGTGTTTGAGATGACCGTGTGTTTTGCTCTTTTTGGATAAAGTGTTCTGTGAATGTCCGTTAGGTTGATAACGTTCTTCAGATCCTTTATTTTCTGCCTACATTTTCTATCAGTTATCAGGAAAGGAGTATTGAGGTCCAACTGTAAGCAAACTGTAAGTGTTCTCAGCTTCTGTCCTTGAAGAGAGTCTCCTATTTTCTCTCCTGGGTAGGACGTGGGCCTGGGGCAGGGCAGAGCTGCTTCTGACAATATACGTCCCCTGCAGGTTAAGGCCTTTGTCCCATAGGGAAGAGAGATCTCTGTGGAGTTTCAGAAGTTGCTGTCATTTCTCTCCCCCAGCCAACGTTCTGCATTTTCCCCGTCCTTTCTGTGAGAGCCTGGTGGGGTTCTGGGACAAAAAGCCTAAAAAAAGGGTAGGAATCTCTTCCCCTATGACTAAAGTTCCCATATGAGGGAACTAAAGTTCCCATGCTCATATGAGTATGAGCTCCATACTCATTCTTAGTCCACAACTGGCCCTGAACAAATCATTAAAATTTCTAGTTTACTATTTCTACCGCTTTGTATGGTATCCAGGGTCTTTTGCCCCCAGATAAGTAAATACCGAGGTCCTTGTTTTCCTGAAGGCACCTGTCCCTCTTCAAGATAGTGGTTTGTCCTGTGACCTCAAATCTCTGATGGGTTCTCAAAAAGTCATTAATGGGATGCCTGTCCAGCTTTTATCTTGTAATGGTATAGATACATATATATGGCTTCATTATTTACACTGGAAAGAAAAACTGAAAACAACCCAAGATCCCTTAAAAAGAAAGCATAAGCAAACAACGGTACAGTCATACAGTGGAAGGCAAATGCAGCATATCTTAGTAAGAGTGAGATGTACAAAAGTTAGAAGGAATGAGACAGAATATTATGCAGGAATATGCTGTTGGGTTTAGAAAATTATTCTCATTGAATATCAGTACAGTGTGAATTTTTTTTTTCACCATATGATCAGCTCTAGAGCTGTTCACAAATACTTTCGGACCCATGAAGTCCTTCTGGTCCCATGGTAGGAACACACAACTCCATCTCCTTTGGAATTTGTTCACGGACCGTTGCTTTGGTCAGTATATGTTAGTAAGAGAATTTCACCAGATTTCAGCCACTACTCACCCTTTGGTGGTACCCTTGTGTGGACCCCGACCTGCCCCACTACACACAGAAGCTTTGCAGAGATGGAACCAGTCTGTGGGTAGATGGCCCCCAGAGATCACGCAGACTGGGTTTCGTCGGGCCACCATTTTGTGACCCCGAATGCTGGAGAAGAATCAAAGAGAATGGAAACGATATGCAAGGAATAGGCTGGAGACAGACGAAGGGGCAGAGAGATGGGGCAGGGAGCAAGGCAAGAGTGTGAAAGATACCCAGATGTCTCCTTCTTTCTGGTTCCCAGTTTAAGTCCGTGGCGTGGCCCAGCTATACTCTATCTCCATGGGCTTTGTGAAAAACCACAGTCACAAAATAAATCCCCATTTTTGGAAGCTAGCTTGACTGCATTTCTGCTTTTGCAACCAAATTACCTCTAAGACCCATGTCATTAAGGATTTCTCTTCGTTTCTTCTAACACCTCCCAGAATGGTCTTCTCCAGTCTCCCCTGTTTCCCAGGCACCTCAGCCCGAGGGGACCTTGGTATCCCTCCCCATCACTCTGTCACAGAATCCACTGCTCTCCACGCCAGCCGGCCTTGTTCATTTTCACAGCCCAGCTTCTTACCTCCCTGCCAAAGCCTCTGATCCCCAAAGCTAGGCAGAGCCGCTTCCTCAACCCTGGATTTATTCCTCTTTTGAACCATTTGTCAGTTTCTGTTTGTGCTGTAGTTGTTTTGGTTGTTTTATTTCTGGAGCTAAATTTTAAAGCTCCTTGATGGTAATAAGTGTATCTTAGTCATCCCAAAGGACTTAATTGTTTCCCAGATGTTTAAATTATTTAGGGCTATACTTACTAGGTTCTACTATGGTCTAGTAAACAGGAGGGGAGCAGAAAGGAGGAAGCTGCGGTGAGTCTTTGAAACTGAGGCTCATTCTGTTCCCTCTTCCACTGAGCGCTCAATAAAAATGGCAAATACTGGTATCATGACCTCCTGCCAGAGATTGTTTTAAGGGTTTTTCTATTTATTAATGCAAGCAATCATGATCAATCTCTAGAAGGGAGTTCAAGTTATTCTCCATTTGTTAGTGAAGAAACTTGCTCCAGGGCACATACCTGGAGAAAAGAAGCAGAATTTTCACCCAGATGACCCGCCCACGAGGTCTGTGCCTTCTACCACCCAGCCGTGAGGAGAGCCTGGAGGGAGAGGACAGGTGAGAGCTGGCCTTCTGCTGAGGTTCTGGTTGACCGACAGCACATTAGAAGTGGAGACCATGCTCTGTTCTGCAGTGGAATGGAAAGGAGAAGGGACCAATGCCACCTATAGATCAGGGATCCCTGAAGGCACTGACAGGCTCATGACTGGATCATGGAAAATCTTCACACACACACACACACACACACACACACACACGTATGTGAATGTGTCTTAAGTGTGAAATGTACCTCTTAGCACCCAGGAAAAGGGGTGTGTGCAGGTGCATACTTTCAAGGTAATGAGTCCTATGGGAACAAGTGAGATCATGCTCTGAATGTTGCCCTGTCTGACCAATGTCCCTTCCCAAGGCAAGATGGCAGGTCAGGGTCTTTATGTAGGAGATGAATTAATCCTGAAGTGCTTTCAGCTGTAGGTATTGACCTTGCTGGGCCCTGGCACTAGTCATGGATCCACACGCTTGGGGACAGGTCGGTACCCAATATGGTAACCCTCCACCACTCCATTCCCCCACTCTTACACACCATCTAAAATTAGCCTCTCAGCTTGGAACCAGTGACAGCAGATCTATCACACGCATATGAATATTTTATTGCCCTCTTTAAGGTCTCTCCTCAGGACATTACTTTGGCTGTTTCCAGTGACCCTCCGTCTTGCCTCAAGGGTTAGTATGGAACAGTGGTTGGGACTCTGGACTCAGGAGCTTAGATTCAAGCTCTGCATCTTTCTCAAGGATCTTGAGTGGGTCACTTACCCTTAATTTTCTCATCTACGTAATTGGGATTGAAATGGTTCCAAATGTATGCAGCTGTCTTGTGTATTAAGTACACTCGAACGTGTAAAGAGCTTGGGACGGTGCCTGGCAGAGGGTATGCCCTTGAGAACCAGCAGCTGTTGTCAGTGTGCAAAGCATCTCCGAGTTCCTCTCCCCGGAGGAGACTCCTAGCCAACCTCTCAGCCACACTCTTCAACCATCAGTGGGGTTAAGTGGAATTTCCCAGCCTGATCTCTCATGATTCACCAACCTGAGCCCAAGGCTTTGGTGAAGATGAGCCCAATTAGGACAGTCATAGAAGAGACCACAGAATCTGGACAGTTCTGAAAGAGAAGGATTGACTATCTGAGCAATGGCAGAATTTTGCCTTAAACTATTGCGTCTCTGAAGAGGAGTGCTGTGTGCTTTTGGGTTTCTACAGAACTTTTTATCTCTGTGAAAGCAAAATAAGAATGTTGTGGGAAAGCTAGAGTACTGAAAAGTTTTGAATTCACCTCTTTCATAATCCCTCTGTAAGAATTCCATTGCTGTTTTCACGTTGTTGTGTTTCTGCCCACATTTCTTATATTATCATGAGTCACTATCAAAACCTATCACTGTGTTTTTGGATTTGAACACCATAATGTTTGTGTTTTACTACATTACTGAAATTTTTGTGTTGACTTCCTGATAAAGATGATGGAGTCAAGCAGGCTTGGGGACTCTTCCTCCTCCCCAAGCTAACAAAATGAACTAAAAAGAGTAGAAAAAATGGCAACGGGGAAAACAGCTTCCAAAGTCCCCAGGGCCTAAGAGATGACACAATGTCCTGGCTTACATTTTAGGAAGTCGTAGCTGGTGGAAGATGCTGGGGAGCATGTCTCCGTGTGGCTTCTAACCCAGAAGGCGAGCTGTGACTTGGGAAATCCTGAGGAATTCTCATAACATCCCCTAAATGGACAAGCAATGATCCAAGAGGCTGGAAGACGCTGCCCCAGGGGAAGTCACGGAAATACCAGAGGCCTGGAGAGTAAGAGTCCCCAACTGTCGTTGCAGAAAATAGGGGAGGCCAGAGAAGCCCCCAGAACTTTCTTTGTGGCCTCTCCACCTTATAGTTTTAATAACAGCCAACTACCGACCCCCCCATTACCAGCCTTCCGACCTCCTACCCCCTACAATAAACAGGGGCTCCTCAGAATTAGAAACCAAAGAGAAAAAATGCTGTAAGGTCCTCTTAGGGAAAAAGAAGACAAGGAGAGAGAAATAAATGGCAAACCTTGAAGAAAATGAAATAGGGAAATAGGGAGAGAACCTGGTGCGGGGAATGAGATTGGGTAGAACGTCAGGGCAGCCTTTCGAAGGGCGTGGAATTTGAGTTAGTCTTGAACCGTGTGAGCCAAGCAGAGCTCTCCCTCAGTGGCCATCGGATCCGACCGTGCACTGAAACTGGAATCACCCAGGGAGCTTGATAAAAGTAAACAAAGAACTACAACAGCCACCTCCACCAGCTGGATGATGGCTTCTCCCCAGGGTTTGGGGACAGACCCAGGCACCAGTCCATTTTTTTTTTAACTCCCAGGTAATTCTAAAGTACGAAAAGGATTAAGAACCCCTGGTGGAGATGCACATCTGTGCACGTGAAACTGTTTCATATTTCATATTATTAAACTTGACTTCTAGTAAAGGAATGACTGTTCAAATTATACAGACTTTTTTTAGGTTTGCACTATTTTTAGGTTCGTGTCAAAATATTTCCAGGGAAAGGACGCACCAACTTCACTGTTAAGGGGACTGCTTTAAAGCGGGTAATTCTCTTTTGAATGTGCTTGTTCACGCCTGTTTCTCAAACCTCCCACTGATGCCGGGCACAGAGACCCCTTGCCCACCACACACTCCTTTTATTCTTTTGCAGTGTAATCGTCCTTCTCTCCTTTTTCTTTTCTCCCTCCTTCTCTGTGCTTTCTCTTTCTACTCCCTTTAATTCTTCTTCTTTTTAAAAAAGATTTTATTTATTTATTTGGCAGACAGAGATCACAAGTAGGCAGAGAGGCAGGTAGAGACAGAGAGGAGGAAGCAGGCTTCCCGCTGAGCAGAGAGCCCAATGCGGGGCTCAATCCCAGAACTCCGGGATCATGACCCGAGGCTAAGGCAGAGGCTCAACACACTGAACCACCCAGGCGCCCCTCCCTTTAATTCTTCTTAACGAAATCTTCTGTTCTCCTGCCGCCAGAAAATTCCAGTGACAGGACTCGTCCCAGATTCTATCACAGGTTCCCTCTCACTCCCACGTCCTTCCCTAACTCCTGGCTGGACTCATGGAAAATAATAAAACTGAAGCTCCAGTCCTCTGTCAGGTGTGGGCGTAAATGCCAAGTATTGAGTCGTAAATTTAGTGGGACGTTGAAGTCCGTACGTTCTTAGACGGACACAAAATCCCCGCACGCTTTACTGCAATTTCATTTCCCAGTGGGGGTCTGTAGGCTCGTGCCTAGACGCAGCCTCCGTCTTTTCCCCTTTCTCCAGCCCTCTCTGTGCCCCTGCCACTTAGATGACAAGAGCCCCGGGGGCAAGAGTACTCAGAACTATGAAAGTGGTCACTTAAGGTAGTCAGGGAAACTGATAATGGAGTCTCCAGGGAGGATTATCTCGTTATTTGTTTGTTTTTATTCTCTTGGGATTCTATATTTGATTTCCTCAGGGCAGTCTAAATTTAGCAGCCCTTGGTTTATTGGCTTCTTTTTTTGAAAATTTAAAGCCTAGGCCTCAGAGTTGCTGTAAATATTATCCTGGAGGTAGAGGGAACCGGGCTGGGGCCATCCCACTGACCCCTAGGGATGAGGCTACCGATTGGGTTGCCCAGGGTGGGGCAGGTCTCAGTTCTCAGTCTTTGGAAGGTGTCCCATCCAGGGTCGCCTCTTGCTGAAAGAGGACGGCCTTCTCATACAAAGAAGGGTGTTCTCCAGGCCCGGCAGTGGGAAGACTACTTCTCCCACTCCAGATCCATGTGCAAAGAACATTGGGTGACCAAGATGGCGACAGTGAATGAGGAACTGCTGGGGCTTGACATTACATCGTCTCACAGAAGAATACCTCAAGGTGCTTAGAGGAGGGGGAAAAGGAAGGTGTGGACCCCCGTAAGCAAAACCTTTGTAGTCACTCCCAGGAGAGGTGGATGGTTCTTTCATTTGGCTCTTGGCTGCCTGGAAAATTCAGCCGATTACTGTCATATTACAGCTCTGTGATGTTTAACATCTGTTTGCTAGGAAAGGCGCAGATAATTGAAAACAGGATTGGTTTAAATTCCAAGACCCTGGAACAAAGCTTTGCCAGTGAGCTCTCCCACCGCCCAGTCCTGCCCTGAAGCCTCGGCTTTCTGTCACAAAACCTTGGTGGGGCCCCAGTTATGCACAGGCTTCCTGGGGAATGGGTTTTCCCCAAACTGCCAAGACCAGACGCTTGGCAAGTAGAGATGTTCATTTTTGTCCAGATGTTTTGGCTGCCAAAGCAAAATTTAAAATAGCAATAAGGAATTTCTTACTTCCCCCAATCTGACATACTTACGCTGATCTTCGGCTCTTTCTTATCAAGCCAGACTGAAGGTTTTTAAGCAAGAACAGCACCATTTTGGGTCAGTTACATGCTCAAGAGCTCATCATCAGTTAGCCGAGGGCGGTGCAGGGTCGGGATTTTGCGTGTATCTATTAATACCCGTAATAGGGAACAACTACTGAACAATTTGTATGAGTTGGGACAGGAAGTTAAGTGCTTAAAATGCAATAACTCAATAGTCTTTTGTAAGAGTTTTATATAGTAAGTGCCACCGTGCACTCTCTCTGGTGGACGAATACACGGAACACAGAGGAGCCAAGCGTGCCGCAGCAGACATAAGGACCGGGAAGGAGGGAATCACAAATTCCTAAGACGGGGACCGGTAGGGGTGGAAGTTTGGGCAGGGGGAATCATGACTTCTCTCTTGGACGTGTCAAAGTTGAAGTGCCAGGAAGGCCCCTCACTGGAAATATCAAGAAAGTGTTTGGATGCGGGTCCGAGGGTTCAAGAGCAATGTAGAGACCAGGGACGTGCCCCGGGAGACATCAGGGTATGGAGAGCATTTAAACCACGATCCTTAAAGGCAAGTCCAGGCAAGAGTGTAGAGAACAGGTCAGAGGGTGCAGTGTGGGCTTGTCCACTGGAGGCCGTCTAGAAGACAGACCGGGAGTGGCCAGTGGATGGCCGGGAGAGATGGACACCAAGCGCTTGTGTCTTTTAGCATCTACAATGGGTCTCTCCTTTTCATCCTGAGTATCTGCACTTCTGAAATCTGAAACTCTCATGCTCTACGTTATAACCTCATCTCCTTTCGGGGCTCCCCTCCCCCATCCCACTACACTCTTCCTTTGGCTCTGTGGAGACTTCCAGTCTCAAATCCCTTGGCCCTACCTCCATTGCACCCCACCCTCCAATAAAACCCGCCCCTGGGTGAATCCACATTCTGGGTCTTAGGTGACTGAGCCCTACTAGGGAAACTTAGGCCACCCCCAGAGAGATGCCACAGCAAATTCGTGATCCCAGATCCGGATGGGTCCTGCCACTCTTCCCACTATACGGCCTGCCCATCGCCCTACTGATTAGCGCCAGATCTGACCTCAACTCTGCACAATAATTTTCCTTAATTTCAAAGCTTTTTTAACAATCTCCTCCTTAACTCACCTCTTCTTCCTTCCCAGCTGGAACATTTTTGCCAAGTTGGAAAATCATTTTAGAAAACAGATTCCAGAGTCTCTGGCCCAACTCAGTGCTCTGGGGGTACACAATTAATTTGACGGAGAGATGATTAATTCTGGGTACCCAGGGATGGCCTGATTCATGTTCCGTGGCTGAGCCAGACACAGAAAGCCCTGCAAGTGGGAATGGATGGCGCGGGTAAAGGATGAGCCCTGGCAGGATGGCAGACACTCTTCCAGACGGCTTGAGGGCTCCAGTGCCCCACAACATCCCAGGCTGGGGCGGGGGTCGGGGGGGCTCATTCTAATTTGGGAGCTCGTACTCCCTCAGATACACATGGGGCCAGCCGGGGCCATTCCATCCCTTAGCTACGTAGGACTCTTAATATTTAGAGAAGAAAATACATGCCTCTTGGGTATCTTAGCTCCTCCCTCTTTCCCGTCCTTGGACACGCAGAATACAATAGATTCTGGTAAGATACTTCCAATGCAAAATTTCCAGGAGCTCCCTAAAGAATCAAAAAGAATGATCATTTCTCTGAGTCTTTGATGGGCCAGGTATTAGCGAGCTGTTCTTTCTGGCGTCATACTTAGAACAGGGACGGTGCTAGGCTCTGGGTGCACAGTGGTGATCAAAGTGGTCTGGTGTTTGCCCTCACGGACTAAGGGGGGAGAAACGCCCTAAACAAATAAGCTGACAGAAACGTAATTGCCAACAGTAGAAGTGCTCCACAAGACAAAACAGGGGGCTATTATGGGTTGAATTGTGTCCCCCCAAAGTTGTTGTATTTTGTATGTTGTATGTTGTATTTTGTATGTTGTATGTTGTATTTCTAGTCCCCAGCTCTAGGACTAGGACAAGGTCCTCAGAATGGAGCTTGTTTGGAAATGAGGTCGTTGTAGATGCAATTAGCCAAGTTAAGAGGAGGTCATACCAGGGCGGAGTCAGCTCCTCATCCAACAGGACTGGTGTCCTTATCAGGAAAGGAGAGAGACACAGAGAGGGAATTTGGCCATGGGAGGAGGGAGGCAGAGATTGGAATTGCGCTGACACAAGCCAAGGAACAGCTGGGGTCGGGGCCCCCAGAAGCTGGAAGGGGGTCAGGAGGGATCCTCCAGTAAAGGCCCCAGAGGGAGCACGCAACACCTTGTCTTTGGACTTCCGGCCTTCAGCACTGTGAGGTGCGGAATTTGTGTTGCTTTAAGGCACCAGGTTGGGATACTTGGGTACAGTCACCCTAGGAAACTACGGTGGGTGCCGTGGACAACAGAGGATCAGGTGGGGCCGAATTTAGATTGGGAAGTGTATCAGTTCAGCTTCTTTGTGGGTAAGCGACAGGAAGAGGGGCCAACTTATGTAAAAATAAGGACTTTACACCAAAGAAGATGGGGTAGCCCGGAGAATCAGGGTAAACGCTAACAAGTTAACTGTGGAAGTTCAGGAATCCGAGAGTAGGAGCCAACCGGCAGCCTTCTCCAGGTGTCACCCTCAGAAGACATGTGTCCCCGCTATTTCGCTCCCTTGGATCAGCCCAAGCAAAAGTCAACTTACTGGCTTTCCCGGGGCCATGTGACCCCTGCTTGGAGGGCTGCTGGGAATGAACTGGGGAAATTGGACCCTTGACACCCTGCCCCAACAAGACTGCTCGCTTCCCAAAGGAAAATCAGAGAATGAGTAAGAAGGGGGCAGAGATGCTGGAAAAGAAAAGACAGAGTAAGTGATTAAGCAGCTGACCCTTGAAGGATGACAGGAAGTAGGCAGCAGAGATCAGAGTCCTGGGGGGTGACAGGAGCCAGGGCAAGGACATCCAGACCAGTTTGGTGCCCTCAAGGAATGAGCATCCTGAGGGAAATGCCTGGAAGAAGAGAATATTTAGGCAAGAAATTGCAGAGTTTAGTTTGGGGGCTCTTTGGTTGGAGAAGTCTGTACAACGCATAGGAGACTGTTAAGTAAGGAAATCGAATACATGAGTTACGGTTTGGACAAGGAGTCTGGATAGACACGACAATTGAGGAATGATTGGCGTATGAATGGAAGTGGATGTGGTCATTCAGGGGGACCGTGGAAGAGGAGAAGCTTGGCCCATGGTCAACCCTGAAGATCTCCAGCATTTAGGGCAGTGGTACCATCAAAGAGTTTCTGATTTCACCTCTGTCAGCGGACATGGTTAGCCTATATTCCCTACGTGTACATTTATTCAAAATCATATACATGTGCCACCATACTCAAATATTTTATATGCTCTAAGATGTATATACCCACAATTTTAGAGGATGAGTTTTTCAAATTAAAATTAAATAAAATTAAAATGAATGAATAAATACATACATGCTTATATACATAATGCATACAATTAAAATTGAGTCAATTAGGGCACCTGGCGCATGGTCAATTAAACGCCCAACTTGTTTGTTTTTTTTTTTAAGGTTTTTTATTTATTTATTTGACAGACAGAGATCATAAGTAGGCAGAGAAGCAGGCGGGGGTGGGGGTGGTGGGAAGCAGACTCCCCGCTGAGCAGAGAGCCCAATGCGGGGCTAGATCCTAGGACCCTGCGACCATGACCTGAGCTGAAGGCAGAGGCTTAATCCATGGAGCCATCCAGGTGCCCCAAAACGTCTGACTCTTGACCCCCAACTCAGATCATGATCTCAGGGTCATAAGGTCAGGCCCCGAGTAGGGTTCCAAGCTGGGCATGGAGCCTGCTTAAGATTCTCTCTCTCCTTCTCCCTCTGCCCCTCCTCTCGGCTCTCTCTCCAAAATAATAATGATGATGATGATGATGATGATGATAAATTTAAAATAAAATAAATAAAAATTTAAAAACCTGAATAAAAATTAATGTGAGTGAGAAGACCACTGATGTAGAGATTAGGGTAGAAGAATAGGATCCGGGGTGCTTGGGGGGCTCAGTGGGTTAAAGCCTCTGCCTTCGGCTCAGGTCATGATCTCAGGGTCCTGGGATCAAGCCCCGCATCGGGCTCTCTGCTCAGCGGGGAGCCTGCTTCCTCCTCTCTCTCTGCCTGCCTCTCTGCCTACTTGTGATCTCTCTCTGTCAGATAAATAAATAAAATCTTTTAAAAAAATAAAAAATAAAAATAAAAATAAAAATTTTTAAAAAGTGAAAAAAAAAAAAAAAAAAGAATAGGATGTAGCCAAGGAATGGCCAGAGAGGCAGAAGAAAAACCAGGACAGGTTATCATGAAAAAAACTCTTTAAGGGTTTCAAGAAAAAAAGGTGGTGACCACCGTATCAAGCACGGGCACGTCATCTCGTAAGGCGAGAAACAGAGAAGTCTTTGGGATGCGGCGACGCGGCGGACGTCGGTGACGCTGACAGAAGCCGACTCCACGACGGGCGTGTCTAGAAGCCGCCCCAGAGGGCTGAGACACGGGCACGACGTCGTCTCGTTGCCCCGGCCGCCCTGCAAGGTGGGAACCGTCACGGTCACGTGCGGAGGAGGAAAGGAGGGCTTAGCCTGCTGGAGGAAGATGAGCACTGAGCGCCAGACCGCTCGGGTGCGCGACACCCGGACGCTTCCGTCGGAGAGAGCGGAGAGGCGCAACTATGTCCTTGGCAGAAGCGGGCCCGGATTAAAACGGAAACACGTGCTCATGAACCGTGGGATGTGGGTGGCAGAGCGTTCCAGAAGAGGAGACCAGTCCCAGGCTGAGAGCAAAGCTGCACAGCGCTAGGCCCCCGGCTCAGGCTCACCCGGCCTCTACAAGGGGATCTAAGGTTCAAAGCTGTGTCTCGGGACGGGATGAGGTTCCCACGTCAGCCCATAGGGTGACAGTTGTGCAGAGTAAAACTGGTGCTGGAAAGCAGGCGCAGCTGGAGACTCTGTAAACCAACCAGGGAGTGTTCCTCCTGCTGGAACCGATCTCTGCTTTTGGAATGCGAACCAGAGGAAGTCATTAACCTGAACTGAGGAGCCATAGTGTAGGGAAAAGACAGCTTTTGGGGCAGCATCTGAACACTCAGCCCAGAGGAGCCTGAGGACCCTGAGACCAGTCAAAGAAGAAGCAGATTCAAGCTTGGGCGTTGTCTCCTCAACCAGATCCGCCCGTGGCATTTAATTTGTTCTCACTCTCGTGCAGCTACGCTGGAGGGAGAAGGATGGGACTTCACACCCCCACCACCACTACCACCATGAACAACCGGAAAACAGGACACACTGTTTTCAGGCATTGGACTGTGAATCCGCTGTCTTCAGGCTTGGCGGCCACGGGTAGCACAGGACCAGGAACCCAGGGGAAGAGAAAACAATTGAGGTGCCCCTACAATTGTCCGGCTTTATCTAAGAGCACGGGAGGAGGGTAGGGTACGCAGCGGGGCCACCTTTCCTCATTGAGGAGGTAGAACTTGAAACGTGGGGAGGCTGAGGCAGCTGGAAGTTCAAGGCAGGGTTCTGGAAAGCAGGGAGTTAGGCGAGAACAGCGCATGGTAAGGCTGATTCTTTGCTGAGTGTGAGGCTACACGGAAGTGCCCTACGATGAGCAAAGCATGACCTGGGTGTGGAAACTGAAGTAGTCCCAGAGCTCACACAGAACTGGGAGACACTTGAGCTCCAACCAGCCCAACTGGTGTTTGCTGAGCACCAAGGGGAAACTCCAGAGACCCCCACTTTCGTGGGAGAGCTCACTCTCCTTGGAGTGCAGCCTTCTCAGAAACCACTCTGGCAAAGCCAAGCTCAAAGGGATAGATGTTACCCACAAGTAACTTAACCGCCTGCTGCAGGCACAACTGAAGAAAATTTAGAAGTCGTAGACATTCCAAGAAGCAGGAAAATGCACTCTCATACGTCACCCTGAAGCGCGAGTGTTTGGGTTTGTGCAAGCTGCATGGGACGCGGCATCGCCGTCCAGCAGCGAGACCCTAACTCTGCGCTGGCCCTTTGCTCTGGCCGGCACTCCACCCCTGGGCTCGTCCCTGACACATGGACGCGCTTTCCACCCACCCCCTTCCTGCTGGTCTCATGAGCGTTTGCTAAGGAAAAATCACAGAAGGTCTACGTGTCCCAACCACTCACTTCAATGCCACAGGCACATGACTTCTGGGAACAGCCAGAGCCTTCAACACAGAAGAATAAAACCGAGATACATAATTCACATTGGAGAAACGAGTGTCTCCCTTTAAAGCATAATCCTGCCAGTTTCATCATTTTCGTGGACCTGTTTGGGTGTTATGTGGCACTGAGTAGCCAAAACCAGACACAGGGAGGGTCCACAGAATAAAATATAAAATGTTTGTCTTCCAAAGCTGTGTAACAAATGAGATCTTATGCAACAAAAGACATAATTGATGCAACAAAAGATGAGAGAGAAGGAAGACAGCAAGAGGGGTTCCTGGGGGGCTCAATGGGTTAAGCGTCTGCCTTTGGCTAAGGTCATGATCCCAGGGTCCTGGGACTGAGCCCCACATCAAGGTTCCCTGCTTCTAGCTCTCCCTCTGCCCGCCCCCCACTTGTGTGCTCTCTCTCTCTCTCTCAAATAAATAAATAAAATCTTTAAAAAAAAAATAAAGAAGACAGCAAGAGTCATATAAATGCAGGTCTTAAATATGATGGAAGCCAGGCCAAATGTCATAGGTGAGTACACAAGGACCACAGAGAAGCTGAAGGACCTGGGCTGTGGGTTCAGTCAGGCCAAGGACTGACCGCGCATCTATACCCTGGGCTAGTTCTGTGACTTGGGGCAAGTTCCAGAACTTCCCCTACTCTGACTCCTGCCACTTCCCTGCTGTGTGTCCTTGAACAATCTACTTAACTTCTTTGTCCTCAGTTTTCTCCTCTATAAAACGAGAATGATAATCTTTCTTACCCTGTGGGAGTGTTTTGGGGTATTACGTGTGTTAATAGTATATTTAAAGTGCCCATAAGAATACCCAGAGCATGGTAATGGCTCATTGTTAGACATCATTATTGTTATTACTATTTTATTTCATTATTAGTGTATGCTCATCTGTCTAATGGGTATATGGTCAGCTGCCTCTTGTGCTTAATGTAAGGAACTAACAGAACATAAACATAAAGCCTGTGGTGGATGGCGTAGAGTGAAACAGGTGCCCAGCAAGGGATATTATTATTCAGGAAATCACAATGGGTAGTAGGATAAATTCGAATACATAAACACAAAAATGTTGCAATTATATATCACAATCTCCATGAAATTGAGACAAATGAAAATTTTGGCAACAAATATGATAGTCTTAATAAAAAAAAAAAAAGGGTCCATACAAATTGGTAGAAAAGGTATAGGGACAGAGAAAGCGAAGAAGTAATTCATAGAAAGATACATAAATGGCTAATAAATATTTAAAGTATTGCTCCGGGTCATTAATATTCAGAAAAACGTAAATTAAGCAACAATGAGGCAGTGAAACACTATTTCTGGAAAGCCATCGGCAATCTTCAAAGATGTCCAATCTAAATGCCTAATCTAAAGATTAAATTAGATTAGATTAGACGTCTAATCTATAGATTGGATTGGATTAGATGTCTAATCTAAAGATTAGAACCAATAATGCCTCTTCCAGGGATATATCCTAAGGAAATCACCAGAAAAACGGACAAGGGCTTTCTACAGAAATGTACTTGTGGTGTTATTTCCAGCAGGTGTGTTCAGATGAAGATGCTGTAAGTCGACTATTTCTGGGTTTTTGTGATGTTAATGTTGCTAGAGTATTGCTTTAGTAATAGACACATCCTGGGGGAAGGATGGCTTTCACATGAGGACATAATAAGCCCTTCAAATTGCTTTTAACCAGTAATTGCTGCGTCTCAGACACTCGGCAAGATGCTTTAATGTTTCCCGGTAGTTGCAGGCTTGGAGGAAAGTTCATTTTTCTTCAGAGACGCTGGGAAAATGCCGGTGTTGGTTGTGTGCCGACAGGTGGCATCGCCGACGGCTCGCTTGCCGCGAAGCTTGGTAGGCTCGGTGAGGACCACCAACGCCCACACCGCCGCCCGTCTGCAGCAACAGAGAAGCTTGCGAACTCTCCGGCTTCACATTCTCCGCGGAGCTGGGTCAACCAGCTAGGACGGAGTCCAGAGCCACCAGAGGTGGCTGGCGGTGTGTCCTTGGAAGAGACATTTGCCGGCAACCTGCCGCATCATCGTTCCCTACCACTGGCAAGCTTGCGTTTTTGAGAGACTGAAGAAATGTCAGAAAACTGAGAGCCTCTGCTTTTTTTGGTAAAGGCTTTTTCTTTTCTTCTCCTCTTTTTTTTTTAAAGAGCCGTGGCGTTCAGAATAGTCACAGTCTGCAAGTCTGGAGACACTGAGCTATCCCGAAAGTTCCTGGAGGCATCGCTTTTAACTTTTTATTTTTGGACCCTCTTGCCAAGAAGCAAATTCAAGTTTTGGAACGGAGGCTCCCGTTGAGAGAGCTAATGGCACTCGCTTTCTTCCGCTGCACTTTCAAGGGCGCAGAAAGAGAAAACCCAGTGCGTTCGGCTGAGCCTGAGACGCCGCCGTTGAGACAGACACAGGGTCAGAGCAGGGAGAAACCAGAACAGTCTGATTCGGATGCCTTGACGCGGGTGTAAAGCAGCCTGGCTCCCTGGGAGCCAGACCCGGGTCGGGGAGAGGGAGGAGCTTTTCCATCCTGGCCCGGGAGACCTGGCAGAGGCAGCAGAGGAGCAGCGAGCGCGTCTCCAGGACCCTGCTTTCTGCCTCTTTCACAGAGAGAGTCTTCGGAGAGACGGAAAATATCCCCCCAGTGCTCTCAGCCGGGGGCTTCTGCCCAGCCACAAGCAATCACTCGTCTCCTCTGACCCTCTGTCCCTTGTCGCTCAGTATTCCGTAGGTGATCCTCAGTGATCCTCATTGATCCAGTCCTGGCCCTACAGGGGATGTTGCTGACACCCCCAAGCCCTGACAAACACGTCAGGCATTTGCAGCCTGCTGGGAGGACTATTGGCAGGTGCAGAGCTGGGGAGTGCGTAATCGATGGGGCAGCTGGGCGAGGTGAGGCGCCTTCGACGTCCTGTCAGGGACCGGTGCTCAGGGGCCTGCTCCCCTTCTGCCAGGACGCAAGACGGCCCTGGCACGCAGCACCCAGAATCCCGACCAGGCCCTGAGTGTGGGCCTCGTGAATAATGAGGAGTGGTCCAGAGCACCCTGGGGGAGCGGGCGGTTGACCTGGCTTCCCACACATGGCCGCTAGGTGTGTCCTGATGCCCATCTCAGGGACATCGGAGGAAGGCAGAAGGGGAGTTTCTCTTCCCATGGGATCAGCTAGTCATGTTCTAGTTTAGAAGGAAGGAAAGAAAGAAAAATAGAAAGAAAGAAAGAAAGAAAGAAAGAAAGAAAGAAAGAAAGAAAGAAAGAAAGAAAGAAAGAAAAGTGAAAGGAAAGGAAGGGAAGGGGAGAGAAGAAGAGAAGCGAAAGAAAAAAAATGAAAGGGAAGGGAAGGGAAGGAAAGGAAAGGTGTACCCACCTGACATGTAACTAGGTGCACCCCCAAAGCTGAGGGGGTGATGGGAGATGGAATGGGAGAAGGTGAGCTTCTCTTCCTGCTGTGGCACCAAACGTGTCATGGGCCAGTCTACCCAGTCTGTATGTGGCTTTCTTCCTCTTCTAGGCTCAGGGCTTCTGGAAGGCAGGGACAATTTCTCTTCCATTTTTGTATAAATAGTATGTAGCACAGAGTCTCCCCTGGCACACGCAGTCAAGAGGGATCCCTGACCACCATCTTGGATCGCCCTGATCTCCACGGGGTGGGAGGTTGGGCGCCATGGAGCTGGGAGTCAGGGTGTGGGGACAGGCAGCCTTGCGTTTGACTCCCAGCTCCCATACTTTCTAGCTGGATGACTTTGGGCAAATGCAAGCTCTCTAGTCTTTGGGAATTGGAAGATATAATCACCCTAACCTCACAGTTGCTGCGAGAATCCAGTGAAGTGTTGCCATGTAAAGCGCACAGCAGAGTGCCTGGCCCAGAACAGGAACTTCGTAAATGTTGGCTATTGTTACGAATAATATGAGGGCTCCTCTGTAGGCATGCAGAGTAAAACCATAATCTTTTAAAGACCCTCGGGCATCAGAAGCTCTTAGGCAAGTTTGAATTAATACGTTTCTGATGAATTTGTTTTTTCATAGGAGATAAAAAGAATGTGCGCTATTTTATGTTTGAGTATAACAGCAAACTTCAATGTGAATTTTGTACGTCCAGCGATATAAGAAACAAGGCTTCATGCCTGTTTAAAATGAGAAATCCAACAGGGAAAATAGAAAGATAACTTTATTGAGTATTCATGCTTCAGAAAATTTAGAAAGAACCCCAGCAGTTTTCTTGATGGATCAGGCTTCCTTTGCCTTTTTCAGAGGACCTACAGGCAAAAGAACATGTCATATCACTTTTTTCTCTAAACCTCTTGAAACAGTGACAGACCCACATTTGTACAGAAGTGCCCATGATGCATCATTTTGAATTATTAACTTTTTCTCCCAAAAATCACTAATATCTACCTCTCACTGGGCCCAAATTTAACAATCTAGCTAGGCTTCCAGGAAAAGAAAAAAACAAAACAAAACCTCACAACAGGTTATCACTTTATATGACACTACATGAATAATTAATTTGCAAGGTTCTGATAGATTTCATTCACAAATACCCTGGTTTGCTGAGAGGTGTTAACTCAAGCTATATTTTTAGGCAGAGCCTGGAAGGATAATGTGGGTCTGCCTTGGCCCCAAAAAAGTGATCGGAAGTCAACAGAAGAAACAAGGGATGCTTTAAGGCTGGGTTATTTTTCTATGCAGTTATAATAGAATAATCAGTTATGTTCAAGGCCTGAGAATGAGCTGTATAAAAAGAACATTAGGGGGTGTTACGGACAAAATTGTGTCTCCCTCAGAACTCATATGTTGAAGTTCTAACCCGGAGAACCTCAGAATGGGACTGTAGTTGGAGGTAAGGTTTTCAAATGTAGTTGAAATGAGGTCATCACGGTGTGGCCTAATCCAACATGACTTGGGTCCTTATAGGAAGAGATGAGACAACCATAAAGGTTTAAAGGGGCACCTGCACCCCAATGTTTATAGCAGCAATGTCCACAATATCCAAAATATGAAAGAGCCCAGATGTCCATTGACAGGTGAATGGATAAAGAAGTTGTGGTATATCTATACAATGGAGTACTATGCAGCCATCAAAAAGAATGAAATCTTGCCATTTGCAATGATGTGGCTTGAACTAGAAGGTGTTATGCTGAGTGAAATAACTTAGAGAGAGACAAATACCAAATGATTTCACTCCTATGTGGAATTTAAGAAACAAAAAAGTGAATCAGAGAGGAAGGGAAGGAAAAATAAAATAGGTAAGAAGAGAGAGGGAGGCAAACCGTAAGAGACTCTTAACTCTAGGAGACAAAGTGGGGGTTGCTGGAGGGGAGGGGGGTGGGGGGTAGGATAATTGGGTGATAGGCATTAAGGAGGGCATGTGATGCAATGAACACTGGGCGCTCTATGCAACTTATGAGTCACCGATTTCTACCCTGAAACTAATAATACACTCTATGTTAATTAAACTGAATTTAAATACAAATTTATAAAAAGAAGACGAGATGAGGACATAGGCTTACCCAGCGGGGGAAGGACCCCGGAAGAAGACAAGCCAAGGAGGGAGAGCTCAGAAGGAGCCACCCCTGCCAACCCCTTGATCTCAGATGTCCAGCCTCCAGAACTGGGAGAAAACTGACGTATCTTCCTTAAGCCACCCCAGCTGTGGTCATTCGTTACAGAAGCCCGAGTAAGCTAGCATGGGGGGCTATCAGAAAGCCTCTCCTCTTCTCATTGTCAGCCTCCACACTCTTGGTGCTTTTCACAGTCTTAATCATTGCACTTTCTGTGGGTGCAGGTACAAGGGTTCCTCCCACAGTCTCCTCTGCCCCCTCACCTATCCCCACATGGTGGCCATGGGTAGGATTTATGTCGCTTCTGGTCTGACACTTCCGCAGTGTCCACGTATGTCTTCCCACAGCCATTATCAGGCATTGCTTCTTGACCAGAGACTCTCCCGGGCTAAGACCACACCCTGCCCATCATGTCTTCCTTCTCTCAACAGAATAGGCTGGCTTGAGACTCCCTTGACCGTCCCCAGCATGGCCGCCGAGGGGCTGGCATTTGACTCTGCTGGACCCTTCTGTCTGGGGCTCATTGACCTCCCTGAAAAACACCTGTCACCAAAATCCACATGCTGCTATTAAGGTTAATGCTGCTCTGGGCCAAAAAAAAAAAACAAACACTCTGAGTGTCTTCTGTTGAAACACAAGCCCTAACACACCTCTTATTCATTCTTTTCCATTAACTATTGTCTTCAAATATTTGTCTGGCAGAAGATGAACTTTCCAGGCTGCCCTGGAGGGAAGCTTTAGGATCTGTGCTTAGCAAGTACACGAAGGCACTTTGTTTCTTCCATAAAAGGGCAAGGTTGTTAGCATTTATAGCGAACGGTGGAATGATATCTTGCGAGGACTGACCTTCCTGTCCTTGGAAGTGGGTAAGGAGAGGTAGAGGGGCTGTTTCTCTTCCTCCTCTTTTTCTCTTAACTCTTCATTCTCATCTTCCTCCCTGTGTCTTGTGCTGGGAGCCGTACCACCACTGCCCCTCCTGTGCAAGAACATGTCTTTGGCTCACCCTTTCTTTCCTCCTCCCCTTCTGTGCCGCACCCCTGCGTGGTTAGACCTCCAGGTTCTGCGTCTCATCTCCACCTCCTCTTCCTGGGTGCCCAAAGCTCCCTCACTGGAGAGCGATGTCTTCCTCCTCACCATTTAATTCCCACCCTGACTGCTCCCAGGGTGCAGTGCTGATTCTTCAGCTGCGTGCTCTCAGCAGCACATCCACATTCTGCGCTCCCTCTGTGATGCTCTGGGCTGGGCTCTGCAGACCTGGTTACCTGTTGGTCCCAGCTCCGTTCAGCATGAAGCCATGGGAGTTTCCCTTCCCCTGTGTCAGCTTTCCCCAGGCAGTGGCATTGCACCTGTGATAGAGCGATTTGTAATAAGAAATACATATTTGATCTTTGTCCCTGTTTCCAACACAGAGCTCCTAAAATGCTGGGGATTTCCTAGTATGAGAATGATTTTTTTATTATTATTATGGCAATGAGATTACTTTTGGACTGAGCCTAACGATGGGACTGGTCACCAGGAGAGCCAACCCCGTGAATAGAAGTTTGGAACTTTCGATCCCACCATCAGCTTCCAGGGAGGGAGAGGGGCTGGGGGTTGAATCAGGCATCAATGGCCAATGATCTAATCAATCATGCCTATGCAGTGAGGCCTCCATGGGGGCAGGGGAGGGGAGGAAGGACAGGGTTTGGAGAGCTTCCGTGCTGGTGACTTCATGAACACATGGAGATCAGGGAGAGCAGTGTTCTCGGAAAGAAGAAGATCTGTTCCCTTCCCCCGTGTCTTGCTCTGTGCATCTCTCCCATCTGGCTGTTCCTGAGTTATATCCTTTCATAATAAACTGCTAATCCAGAAAGTAAACCATTTCTTCCAGTTCTGTGAGTCACTCTAGCAAATTAAAGGAACTCAAGGAGGGGTCTTTGGAATCTCTGATCTATACTTGGTCAAAAGCCATGTGACAACTTGGATGGCAACTGGCGTCCCAAGTGTGGGGGGCAGTCTTGTGGGACTGAGCCCTCAACACGTGAGATCAGGTGCTATTTCTAGGAAGTGGCAGAATTGAGCCGAATTATGGAACCCTCAGAGCACCATGATCTTGTGCTGTGCCCCACAGTGTTCCCGCTCTGTGCCTCGCCGTGTTCTGACTGCTCAGCTTGAGCATCTCCTCTAGGAAGCGTTGCCGACACTGTCTCTTATTTATTGCACAGCTGGAGGTGTCCCTTCTTCACACTCCCAGCATCCTCTGTTTCTTCTATTATAGCGCTTAATGCACCACTTTGAAATTATGGGTTAATGTTTCTCTATCTCCCACTGGGGAGCTTGGGCTCTGTCTTCACTCCCCACCTCCCTTGTCTGTAAGTTTCTGCTTCATAATATGTGCTTGAGACGTATTTCTGTAAAGAAGGGAGGAAGGAAGGGAAGGAGAGAGGAAGAATTCGTGTGTTCTCAGGTGACTTTCTATGCCCTCAGTACGCATTTCTGATCACAAAGTGTATTGTGGAATTTATTCTCTTCTGGAATAGAGGTATGGTTAGAAGTAATGTTTTTTGTTGTTGTTATTGTGGGTGTTTTTCGGTTTGGGTTTTGGGGGTTTTTTTGTTTGGTTGTTTTTTTTTTTTTTTTTTTGTGCTGCTCTGGAGCTGAATAGCCTTTCACTTCTCTGGCTGTTCATTTCCTGGCTGAGACCAACGGGATTGGCGCGCTCTGCTGGCTCCGACCCTCAGCTCCTGACCCAGGCACAGGTATGAAGCGGGAACAACGGAGGCAGCTTCCAAAGAGCAGAGACTAACCCAAATGCCAGATGTAGAAGGTCGGGCAAGCCAGGGCGAGAAGTTACCAGGTCTGGTGATCCACGACGGCAACAAGATTCCTGCTCAGAGCAAGTGTCGGCTCCCGGTGAGGAGGAACCCAATCCTGGGGTCCGGGAAGCCAGTCCAGTCTGAGACAAAAGGAGGGACGCTTGGAGAGGCTCCCACAAGGACATACCCAGCTCCTCTCATCGTGTCACAGCTGCCTCCTCGCCGCACTGTCACAAGGAAAGAGTTAACATTCCCAACGCAGGGGTTTATAGCAATTAGAATTTCCACTTGGCCCTCCTGTCCACTTGCCTTCTGGCTTCCCTGAGATTGAAAAAAAAATCACTTGAGTTCTTTCTCATCTGTTCCCAGTAACACTCGGGAGAAGGACTTTCTCTCTCCGTGGTGTATGGGTGCGCGTGTGCACTTGTGCCCGTGCGCGTGCACGGAACGCTTCCCAAACAACCCGCAGGTGGTCCGACTTGCCAAAACGCTGAGTTTGTGAAGCAGCTAACGAGAGCCCAGAGAAGGATGAGGAAAATACTTCTGAGATTTTGTGGCCGGAGCAGGCCACCCCATGGGGAGGACAGGGAGGCCCAGAGATGGGGGGCGTTGCCCCAAGCCAGCCCGCGGGTTTGCTGCCCCGTGGCCGGCCACAGGATTGGAACCCAGAACGTCGGACTCCAGGTCCCGGGTTCCTCGCTTCCCAAGGTGACACCTCTCTTGGAGTCACAGAAATAGAATTCATTCCAATCCCTGCAGCTCCTGGGGGCAAGCTCAAAATCCCTTTGTCTGGTAAATTATTTATATTGAAATGTATTCCCGGGAGGCCACAGGGAAGCCATATTCGCGGGAAGCATCATTTAATTTATCACTGCCTGGATTCCCACCGCCGCCGGCGCTGCCGTGGTGATGTTTTAATGCCATATTTCTAGTTCCAGTTAGACACTCTGCTGGGCCGAGGGAGAAGCTCTTGCAGAACGGTGGGCGGGGCCTTGCGAGGCCCTCCAGTGAGCGCGGTCACCTCCGTGGACCCTCAAGGCCCTCCCCCCAACCAGCCTCCCGTCCAGTCTCCCTCTGACCTGCTCCATGGGTACAAGGTGAGCTTCAGAGCAGAACCCCTGATGCAGAGTGAACGCCCCTGGGTCCCCCGCCCCATGTGGGGGACTTGGCAGGGGTGAACCCGTTTCACCTTCACAAGCCAGCAAGGTCTGCAGGGGCCAGAAGGCTCTGAAGGGGGAGCCATCCCTTGCCATTCCGCATCCATCAATTGGGGACAAGGATCCCTGTTCCGTTTCCTTTACGAGATGGAGAGATGGCAGTGTCCTCGGAAGCTGAACCAGTCCGGTTCTTTCTGTGATAATGGTGATGATGAAGACGGACCAAGGATCCCACGGGGCTCCGAGTCGCCTCCTGTCCCCACGGATGCCACTGCCCCAGCAGTGTCTGCCACTGCTCCATCCCCCGCTGTCCTCAGCCAAAGCGGCACAATGCTGTCTGAGAAAGGACAGGCCACCTCCCCGCCACCCTCTCATTGGCCTGAATCAGCCATTTGCCTCGCCCTTTACACCCAATCAAGAATATATACGTTTGGGAAATGAAGCTGTTCTGTGCTCGGGCCAAGAAGCCTCTCATCTCTTGCCATCTTGACCTCTGTGACCTCCTGTTCATCCCCCATGGCCTAATTCCAAAGTTGCTCCCTTGGAAAACACTCCCCAAGCCTTCTTCAGGCCCTGCTTCCTCCCTGGGCTCCCTCACATGGAACCAACACCTCAGGGAGCAGCCAAGAGCCAGGCCCAGGAAAGGCCTCCATGCCAGTGGGCCCAGAGGGTGGGCCATCCCTCCCGGGCATAGACCAGCAGTGCTGGACTTGCCTCTTCAGCCACCGCACCACCCCTGCCATGCAAGGCCAACTCCCAAGACTCCATGTGGGATAACAAAAGGGAGTTTACAGGCATTCCTTGTGGCCGCCATCAAAATCTCTCTTTGTTGCCCTGACACAGATAAGATTTGTCCTCTTGAACTTTCCACCGACCAACGCCCCATCTTGGCCATAGAGTGATGACGAGCTCTCTTCAGATGACAGCAAATGGCGCCCCGTCTGATTTAACCCTCGGGAAACCAGGAGCGTTGTAGGAGATGCACAAAGGGGAAGTTGGGGAACAAGAAGCAGCCACTGGCATTGCTGAGGAGAAAGGAGGGTCCTAATGTCTGCTCCCTGGCTCTCTGGGGACCTTCCTTGACTGGCGACCGCACACCAAATGAGTCATAACTTAGCCCACGGATACTCAACCCTGTCGGCTTGTGAGAACCACCTGGAAGGTCTAAAAATAGCCACAATAACAGCCAACCCAAACCAGACCTCGAGTGGGACCCCCACACGTTGTTTTAAGTCCTCTGGTGATTCTGATGCACTGGAGGTTGGCGCTCGCAAGCACTGTTGCTCCTTTCTTGTCTCCCTGAGCTGGAGGCAGGAGTACAGCAAAGAGGTTTCCCACAGCTGCAGAACAGAGATGGTCAGTGCACATCCCTGTGTCTATGGCTGGTCAGAGAGTGGGTCCGGTTAGCTCTGTCACGGGAATGCGCGCTGTACAACCAAGCCGTCCAGTGGGAAAGTGTTATCCCCGAAAATCAAACACCGAAACATTGAAAGGGTGTCCAAACAGAGATACAACATCCAGACCCTAGACCCACTGATGACTTCCCCTGGTTGGGAACGCAGAGATGACGGACACCCATCCTGCCTGTCTCTCGGGGCGTTTATGACTCCCAAATGAGGAGGCACATAGTAAAACACAGCACAATTATGAGGCTTTGGACAAGGATGAATTATTACCCTGGATTAAAGTTGTCACTTCTCGGCTGGTTCGAGGGAGCATAAAACACTTTCAACATAAAAACAAACAGTTGTGAGAGAAAAATCCTCTGGTTAGACGGATTTTCACCTAGAAACCGGGTAGGTAAGCATCTGTGAGCCCAGCCAACAGGCCCATTTAAATCCCTCCAGCTCAGCCCTTGGCAGAGCAAACTACACCAATGGGAGTGTTTATACCAATGTCCAGCAGCCAGTCTTCAGGACGAGTGAGCTCTGTGCCCCAACCGAGCCCAGTCTGAACCAAGATGGCGGATGCGGCCCACTGGCGATGGGGCAGGTTCCTTCCCGATGTTGGCTTAGCATCGAGTCTCCTTCTTACCCATCCTATTTGGCTCCATCAAGAGCCACCTGTGGAGGGAAGGCAGGGGCAGAGGCTGAGTCAGAGAAACGCCAGGCTCAGAATTCAGAGCAGGGGTGGCCAGGGATGACTAATCACCCCACAAGACCCAACATCAACTGAGGGATCAGGGGCTCTGTCTTGGGCAACATTGACAGCCACTTTCTGTCCCCTCTTCCCTAAACTTAGAGAAGGCACAGAAGAGTTACGGATCTGGACCTCTCACCCTTAACTCAGCCCTGCCCAGCTCTGACTCACATGATGGGGAACTAGCAAGAGCACCTTAGCTCCCTTAGTTGGTTCAGGATGGTTTAAACAACAGAAATTTATGTCTTCACGGTTCTGAAGGCTAGAGGTCCAAGATCAAGTTGTCATCAGGTTGCTTTCTCAGGAGGCTTCTCTTTGCTCTTGACTGTGGACAGCTGTCTTTCCTGTGTCCTCACATGGTCTTCCCTGTGTGTCTGTCTGTGTCCTATTCACTTCTTCTTATAAAGACACCAGTCATCTTGGATTAGGACCCTCTAAGGACTTGATTTTAATTTAACCACCTCTTTAAAAGCCCTGCCTCCAAATGCAATCATGTTCTGATGTACATACAAGGGGTTACAACTTTAGCCTATGAATTTTGAAGGGACACGACTTGGCCCATGACATCCCTATCTTCACAATTGCCCTGGGCACCCCTTTGCTTGAATTTCACTCCATTCCAGTTTGGTTAATCATTCTTGTGTCCTGGTCCATGGACTTGGCCTTTGGTCTTGCTCAGCAGCCTAACTGAGTACCCTCCGCAATTTCCAAACTGGCTCTGCCCCTATGAATCATAGGTTGGAATCTCACCTTTGCTCTCACCTCCTCTGGTAGGGGTCTCAGACTGAGTCCTCCTTGGTTCTTAAGAAAAGGAATTTAGACATTTTGCCAAGACCCAGGGGCTCACCGTGTGTGCTTCTTGCTACAACTTCAACACCCCTCCAGTCTCTCTGCGAAGTACTATGATTTGTGAAGGAAGGAGAACCCCTGGGAGAAAATAAGTGGTCCTTTTGGTTGATTGTCATTAGCAATGGGGGTGGCTTCCTCCAGCTCCTTTTAAACTCTAGAAACCCAATCCCAGTAAAATTGCAGAGTAACCCAGTTGTGGCCAGCACAAGCCTATGCTTCACTACGAATATTCCTGGATACATGGAGAACCTGTTTCTCAAGAGACGTCCAGGACATTGACCAACAGAAAGGAAAGATGGTGTGCTTACGGAATCTGGAGGTTCCCTGGGGATAGTTGTGATGACCTCACGACACATCACGCTGGACAGTCATAGCAAAGGCCACTATTCCTAGACAGGGTCTGCACATGGGACTGTTTGGGGATGGGGGATAGGAAGACGAGTAGTGGGGGGGCAGTCAGTTCATTCATCGACACTGCAGCCCCGTCTCCTGTAGTGGTCTTAATGGAAGGTAGAAATCTTCTGGCTTGTGTCACACTTGCTTCTTTGGCCACAGGCTGGGGCCGGGAATCCTCCTTCATTCATGTATTTGACAAATATGATTTATGTATTACCTTCCAGCCTCCTGCTGGAGGCTGGAGATAGAAAGATAAAAAGAACACTGTGTCCTCAAGAGGAAGTTTCAAGAGGTTCCCCAGAGAAGGGAACCGTTGATGCTGAGGGGGCTGGAGAGCCCAGAAACCTCACACAAACACACACATGTAGCATCTAGGGCCTGAAGTGGTACTGCGTCTTGAGACTTGAGTCCGGTGGACCCTCCTGGCCTGCATGTCCACAGCTCAAATATGGCTCCAGGATGTGAAGACAGGCTTGAATCCCAAGAGGCCTTTCCCAGGGGACACCAGAGGTGGCCTTGGTCCATCGTCCCCCTGCAAGTTCACATGGCCAGTCCCTGCACCCCACAGGTTGTGACGCCAAATTCTAGAGCCACCTGAGGTCCTTGTGGGGGGCAAAACCTGAAACTCAAAAATGGACTCAGGAGGCATTTGAAGTTCAAGCCATCATGCCTGGAAGGAATGTTCCAGCTACAAGACTGACTTCCCCAAGAGCTGCTCCCGTGGAGAGTTGCACCAGCATAATCCAAGCCATGAAATGCTTGGCGTGCCCTGAAGTGGGACAATTTTCTCAATCCACCCATATAATCAGATCCTTGGTCTATCAGAAGTACATCGGGCAGGGATCTCCAAACACAGGGAACCAACGATACGGGGAGAGAGAGAAGGAGGGAGAGATTTATTTTTAAAAAATTGTCTCACACGATTTGTGGAGGTTGCACGTCCAAAATGTGCAGGGTAGGCGGGCAGCTAGAGAGTCGGGGAAGAGCCGCCGTTTATTTCCAAACTCCGTCTGCGGGCAGAATCCCCTCCTGCCAGGGGAGGCCCACCTTTGATTACTACAGCCCTTCACTAAGTGGAGAATGCCACCCGCGTTAGGGAGAGTAACGGGCTTTACTCCACGTCCACGGATTTTCACGTGAATCTCATCCAACACGCAACGTCAGGGAAACATTCAGAACAACGTTTGGCCAGCTACCTGGGCATCTTGACCCATCCAGGTTGACACATAAAGTGAACCATCATAAGAGTTCCATGCCCGGTACAAAGGTGGGGGGTGACTTTCACTTAGGGATAGACACTATCTGAGTGAAGAAGGAATTGGTTCTTCGCATCAGCCCCTCGAGACATAATTCCGTGGGTGCTGAGGTCCCTGGAGCTCACCCTGGTCAGGACCCAAGAAGACTCAGGACGGCCCAGCCCAGTAGGGTGGGGCCAAAGTCCCACGTCGGCAGGAGGGTGTCACTGGGCAGAGCAGCCATGACGGAGTCTCAGGTCCCACTCGCCACACGGCAGGACAAATGTTTCATTGAACCCATCTACAAAGAAGAACTTGAGGCAGTTCTCGGGGCCAAGGAAGTGGGGTGCTGGGGAATGTGTCCCACACACCCAAGGACGGTCGGCAAGCAGCAGCACGGGCTGGGGGGCCCGAGGGGGTCTTGCAGGCGGAAGGGGGAGGGTGGCGTGTTGGCAGAAGACCAGAGGGACACAAGAGAGCCGGGTGCGCGCAGCCCAGCAGAGCTGACACGCACGTGCCTCGGGTCTGCCACAGCGGTGGCACTGGGGGATCCCGGACGCCAGGAAGGCCAACTGGAAAGAGCGGAGGTCTTCTGCCATGGGGTAGAATGGGAATCCGACACGGACGGTAGCCTCAGTTAAAAGAAGGTGAGATGCGACTTCTAATGGGAAGAGTCGTGGCTGGCGGGCCTGCCTTCTCCGTGCCGGCCCTCCTGGGGGAGACGCGGCCCTCCGGCCAGCTGCGCCATTCGCCAAGACGTCAGGAGCTCTGGGCCCTGCAAGCCGCTGCAGCACAGAGGAGGGCGGGAGTCGGGGAGCCCCGGCAGCAGGGTTCTCGCCCCTTCCCGGGGTTGGCGGGGCGGGGGCGGGTGGGGGAAGGTGGGGGTTCCGGCCTGCTCCGGCCTGCTCCGGCCACCTGCAACCAGCCACCGAGTCCAACGTCCTTCTGGATCAAAGGGCTCAGGGCCTCCGCCGGAGCTGCTGCTCCGAGCAAATCCGCTCCGGCTAACTCCGGGCCTAACGGGGCCTGTGCCGTGGGGCTCCTCTGATGATTCCCGGCTCCTTTCCTGCAGCTCTTTCCCACCTTGGGCTCTCGAGCTGCCCCCAGCTGGCCCCAGCCTGCCCTCTGACACCCGCCCTGCCCCCGCAGGCCAGGCCTCCCCAGACCTCTCTCCCCCGGGACTGCCCACAGTCCCTCGCCTCCCCCACGTGCAGACAGACTCCGGGACACGGCGCCCACTTGTTGTCTCCCCCCACCTGGAGCACAGCTGGGCCCCAACGTCCCCTCCGGTCAGTTCTTCAGGCTGGAAATCCAGGAAGCAGCCCTGGTTCTTAACCTACCTCCAGCCTGCTCCCCACGTGCGACCCAGTCGGGCAAGTCCGCTTGCAAAATCTATCCCTGTTCATCCTCCTCCGGCCCCTCAGCCGCCGCCCGAACCCAAGCCACTGTAGCTCTGGCCGGAGCGAGAAGCTCCTGCCCGGTCTCGCTACTTCTAAGCCCGCATCTACCTTCCCTTCTTGCAGCTCGGGCAGTGGACTTGTCTCTGGGGGACCTGTGACCACACCGCCATCCTGCTGGCCACCTTCTCATGGCTTCCCGTGGTGCCAGAATCAAACCCACACTCCAGGATCGGGCCATTCTGCTCTCTTTCTCCTCTGCTTCAGACACCCTGACCCTCTGTCTCTTCCTCAGAAACACCAAGCCCACGCCCTTCTCTGGGCCTTGTAGCTGCTGGCCCCCCCACCTGGAAGGCTGTCCCCTCATTAGTCAGGTCTTGAGGCAAATGGTCCCTCCTCAGAGAACTCTTCCTAAATACCCTGACTAGAGCAAGCCCCTTACATTTTCCTGTCTCAAGGGTTCCCCAGAGCGGGACCCACACTCTGGGGTGCCAAAGATGACCAGTGAGGTCCATGAAACAATAGAATTTCCATTCCTATTATTGTTTACTGCATTTTTACTTTGTGTACATCTTACCATGCCTTAGTACGGTGCCACACGCATATTGTTTGCAAACGACCATATATGTGCATGTCTACGTGTGTGTGTGTATATGACGTGGTCCATATTTTTTGATAGAGGTACCGCCAAAAAAGTTGAAAATGGCTGCTCTATGCGACCCCGTATTGAATTGCCTCCTTGTCACCACCGAAGAAAACATTTGCCCTGTTGTGTTTATTGGCGCACTCTCTCCCCTACAATGTAAGCTTCAGGCAAGACCCTTTCCCTGTTGACGCGGTGTTTCCTGCCTGACCAGCCCTATGATAAGCGCAGCACACAAGTACGTGCGCATTAACCTTCATGGATGGGCTGAGCATGGTGATAAGCAGAGCCTTCCCCAGGACGCAGTGGAAGGACATCCTGTGAACCCCACACTTTGAACAGTGGCAAATAATGTCAGAGTAGGATCCCGGCAAGGCAGGACTGCTCAAAAACACTGGCCAGTTTCTGGGCCTTCTGCCTCCTTTCCAGACCATTCCTCTGTGTCCACCCTGCTTTCAGGTAACCCAGCTCCCAGGATCAGAAGAGCCCAGGTAGCCATTAACACTTTAGTCTAAACTAGTGAGAGCTGTTATAGCTTCCCAAGGGAACTTTGCATGTCACAGACCCTCCTGGAGATCAACAGCCAGCAGTTTCAGGTTCAGCTCAGCTCCAGACCCTTTGGGAGGCTTTGTGTGAGCTCCAGGACCACCTCCACACTCATGCTCCGAGGGGCGTTTCCTCATAGCAAGTTTGCTTAAATGTGTTCTTTGGAGATTATCGCAAAATTTGGAGAAAAGTTGCAAGAAGAGCACAAAGAACATGTATAGATTTACTCTCGTGCACATTTCCCCGATCTGCTCTATCATTTGCTATTTTCACACCCACACTCAAGCACACACGCACACTCGTGTGCACACACACACACACACACATTTTTTCTGACTCATCAGAGAGTAAGTTCTGCACACCATACTAAATACCTCTAGGTGTATTCCCTAAGAAGAGAGACATTCTCCCACAACTAGAACGCAGTTAGCAACGTTGGTAAACTCAACACTGAAAACAACTCGTGGTTCATCTCCCGTCCTGCGCGGTGCTTTTAGACCCCATCCGGCAGTTTCCTTCTTGGGGGAAGGAAGCCGTGCTTGAAATCCCGACGTGCACCACAGATGGAAAGAAAGGCTTGAAGGAAGAGGGAGGTGGCCGCGCCTGGAGCACATCAGAGACTCGGCAGCTCCCGGCAACACAAGTTAATTATTTTCCGGTTCTGAGGTCAGAAGTCCAAAATCAGCCTCTCCCGATTAAAGTCAAGGTGCCATAGGGCCAGTTCCTTTTGAAGACTCAGGGAGAATTCATTCCTGTGCCTCTTGTACTTCTGGGAGCCCCTGCATTCTGTCACTCACAATCCTTCCTCGAATGGCTACGGTCTCAGGCTTCCTGGGGCACACCTCCTACTTCCTCCTTTGACTCCTCCCCCGCCTCCCTCTCACAAGAACTTTTGTGACTACCTTTAGGGCCCATATAATCCAGAATAATCTCCCCATCTCAAGATCCCTAACTTAATCACATTTGCAAGCCCCCATCACCGAGAAGGTAACAGGTTCTGGGCATTGAAGATGTGGGTATTTTTCTGGAGGGTCATCATTCAGCCTACCATGGGTCCTAGGTGATCAGGTTGTAGACTGCACAAAGGCACCAAAAATACAGACTGTGGTTTATTTGCCAAACCCTGTATCTTTGCACAAAGACCATGTCCTATGCCAAGCATGTGCCCAGAGGGAGACACCTGCCTAAAGTTTGGGGCTGCTTTTAAGAATTTACACAAAGGCCTCATGCAGGCCAGCTGGTGGCCAACCCTGTTACCCCCCCCCCCCCCCCCCGCCTTTCCCTCTTTCCTAGGTCACCAGAGACTCCTTCTGAGAAAGCTTTAAAGTTGTAGGATCTGTTTAAAGCCCCAGGAGCCCGCTATTGAGATGGCTTCTGGCTCTGCTGGCCGCACTTGGACACCACATTAAAATGGACCCCAGGGCACCTCGAGAAGAGCTCTCCACCTATAGGCTGTGGCCCAAAGGTAAAAGGAGCCCCTGCAAGGCAACCCAGCCATTCCCCAACGGGGCGCCCCAAAGATTAACAAACTCAGAAGCTTCCGTGACTCCTGGTCCCGTGCTCACCCTCTCAGCTCCATCATGGTTTCCCCAAGCTGAGCTCTTGGCAGACATTATCCATGTACCCACCGCAGACCCCGGGGCCCATCGTGACTCCTTCTGAGACAAGCCAAGACTCTCCAGGGGCCCTAAAATGGCTCTAGGAAAGGTCTCCTTTTGTCACAAGCCATCCCACCCTGAGGTCCCCACACTGAGACCAGAGTACATATTCAAGTACACACACGCCAGTTCTGTGATGCACTGGGGACACGTCAGGTCCCGTGGGACATCTGGTCATTTCAGGCTTGTTGACACCGGGGGACCCGTGTGAGAGGAAGGTGCTAGTGGAGAGCCCTCAGAGGATGTCTGCTCTCTGCCAGCCCAGGCTGACTCTGCGGTTGCGTCACCAGAAGCTCTTGCTGATCTGACCCCTCTGAAGCCACTGAGTCACCTCTGTCCTCCTAGAGGTGGCACCGGGAGGGGCTCTGTTTTCCCACAGTCTGCCTACCCTCATACCTCCACAACTATGGGTAGATTGATGACCGTTCTCCTCCCCGCTCCTTCTTCTTCTTCCTCTTCTCCTTCCCCTCCTCTGCCCCTCCTCCTGCTCTGCCTCCTTCTTACTCCTCCTAAGAAATCATCGGATTCTGCAACCTGCTGGCCCAGGAAATCTCTGTTCCTGATTTCTTGTCCGTTTCTCATTTTGGCTGGTCAAACATTGACATTTTCTAATTCAGGACTCCTTCTTAGCTACAGAGTCATGTCTCCCATGAGCAGGACAGCTGGGCTACCTCAGCTTCTCTGTATGATTCTGCAGACATGAGGCCCATGATTCAGTCTGGAATGTTCTTTTCTGCCATAGCTCTTGCACATGGCTCCTGGTACTTTCTCCCACAGACATCCACCACCTGAGGTCCCATCAGAACCTTTTCTCTTTCTTCATGCCCCCAAGGTCATTCAGGTTTGCCACCAACAGGCAGAGGGCTCGGGGGTCTCCTTCTCCAAGCCGTGACCATTCCACATGGCCCCTAGAGTAACACCCTTCCCAGACGCCACGACTGTCAACCCCAGAGTCTCCTTTGTGCATCCCCAACAGCTGTGGGCCAGCATGGGTGCCTCCCCTCCGCTCCCCTATGGTTACACAGCCCCTGCCCTGTACTGGGAAGACACACCAGGGTCCCCAGGGTACCAGTCAGGCTGCTCTCTGTTGCTGATGAGACCAAGGCTGGGGACTCTGCCTGGGAGGCTTTGGGGCTTAAAAAACAAATGTGGGGACTAAGTATATGTGGGCAACATGCCTGATTTGGGGTCAAGGCCACAGTTCTACCAACTTTTGATAATCTCAGACACAGAATAGAGAAGGTACAGGTCCTTGATGTGCCAAAAATCTGTCCTGTTCCTTTCCCCCAGAGCCAGAATTCACATTTTGCCCATTTCATAGGCAAGGTAATTAACACCTTTCAAGTCTTACCTTTTCTTCTTTGAGGAATCAAAAGGTTCATTTCTGGAATCAGACTTATGTTAAAAGGCTTTAAAAATTACCCTGAAAATGAGTTTCCTCTCCAGCAGAGCAACAGAACCTGTTAAACTGCTCGCTGGCTGGTGTTAAATTGATTCAAAGGCTGGGGTGGGGGCCAGGCCGGGGAGGACAGGGAGGTGGGGTGGGGGGGGCCACAGGAGATCGCAGAGGAAATGCGCAACTTCTCCGGTGGGTCGGGGGCTGGTGCCTTAGGTCACAAAGTTTGTGGCCTGGAGAGAGGCCGCGCTTAGCGGAGATCCTACAAGCTCTGGAGGTAGCCCGGGGTCAGAAGAGACTTGGCCAGCCTCTCGTCACCATGACCACAGTCAGGCCAGCCCCGCCTTGTTGTGCAGGGTGGCAGTGGACTCAGCTGACTTGGGTGTCCCTGTTTTCCGGGTTCCTATTCTCTTCCAAAAACGCATTGTGAGGGACCTGGGTGGCTCAGTGGGCTAAGCCTCTGCCTTTGGCTCAGGTCACAGTCCCAGAGTCCTGGGATCGAGCCCTGCATCAGGGTCTCTGCTCAGTGGGGAGTTTGCTTCTCCCTCTTCCTCTGCCTGTCGCTCTGCCTACTTGTGATCTCTCTCTATCTCTCTGTCAAATAAATAAATAAATAAAAATCTTTTAAAAATGCATTCTGAGCAGTATTCATAATAGTCAAAAGTAGAAACAATGTAAATGTTTGTCAGCTGGTGAATGGATGAATAAACAATAATAATAATAAATAACTAATATTCCACACATTGGAATATTATTCAGCCATTAAAAAGGAATGATGACAGGATCTGTCCTACACTATGAAAGAGCCTTGAAACATCACACTAAAGAAAGCAGACAGTCACTGAAGACCGCGTACTGTGACTTCCGTTCGTGTGAAATTTCCAGAAGAGACAAACTGATGGAGACAGGAAGTGAACGATTGCTCACCCCGGGCCCCAGGATCCTGGAAGTGGAGAGCTGACCATTCAGGGCTATGGGGTTTCCTTTGGGGGTGATGGAAATTTTCTAAAATTGAGTACAGCGATCATTGCACAGCTCTATAAACATATTCGAGACCACTGAATTGTACACATTAGATGGTGTATATGAATTACATCTCAATCAAGCTGTTTTTCTAAAGACGCATTAGAAGGAGACGTGGCAGGGAGAGATCATAGCCCAGAGACGCGCCTTGAGTCGGAAGCATGGTAGCCCAAATCCCAGCTTACCACTCGGTTTGCTGAGTGACCTTGGGTGCACCGTTGAGCTCCTCGGGCCTTGCCGGCTCCATCTGAAACTTGGGGCAAATACTGCCGACCTCCAAAGGTGGGATTAAAGATGATGATAGAGACCCTGACATCACCGTCATGTTAAGGAAGCGGCTGACTTTGAGAGGAGTAGCTAGGGTCTCATCCCAGCCCTAACATCGCTTTGTTCACAGTGGGCTCCTCCAAGTCTCTGGGTCATGGGAAGTAAAATGGGGGGAGAGGCCCGAGCTCCTGTGCTTGAAAAGGTCACTAAGATAACGCATCTAGTGCACTGCCTGGAACACAGCAGGAGAGTCTGGTGCAGGTGTGCAGGGCAAGTGAACGTAGGAATTTACTTGCTCACTTTACACATGCACGCACACACATGCACACGCACGCACATGTACTCACCCGTGCACACATGCACGCAAGCACACACCACACACGCGCACACCCCTCAAGGTATCAGGACTAAACAAACCCACAGCTCCTACCTTGCAGGCAGACATTCTCAGCGCTCAGTTTCCAGCCCCCAGGAAGAGGCCAGGGCTCAGGGACTCCTGGAGAGGCCAAGTGTCTCCGCAGGGCAAGGGTAAGAGGTGGTTCCTCCAGGTCAGCTCTGAGGCAGGGGCACACCCTAGGGTCCTCTCAGAAAGTCCAGGTGCCACGTGTCTCTGGTGGCCCCCCTGAGCAGTGGGCTGTCACACGAATGCCCTGAGATCCACCAAGTGCCAGGCCCCTCTTCTGCCTGCCACCCTCCGGCCCTCCCCAGCCTGTCTTGGGGCCACGGGCCTCCCACCCACGTGGGCAAGCCTCCTGGTTCCTCTGCCCCGTCCACTCCCCTGGATGGAGCAAGAGCTGAGCACCTCCCTGTGTCCTGAAGATTGAAAGGAAAGAGAAACAAGAGGGTTTGGGGCCACTCAAGAAGGCCAGGGGGTTTCCTGATATCCCCCTAGAACTTCAACTCCAAGTCCAAGGGCTACGTGAGGCTTTTACATGAGCCTCGGCCTCCTTTGAGTGGGTCGTGAACCCAGCTTCAGGAGAAAGGGAGCCCAGCCGAGCTCTTTCCATCACAAGAGAGGATTCCTGGATTAGGTAAGGCTTGAGCGAGAGCAGAAAGGGGCAGCTTGTAAAACACCGGCTGGCTGGCTGTCGCCTTGTTGGAGGATCACAGCAGCCCTGCCCTGTGAGCGGGCACCCTGTCCTGCCGCCCCACCCCATGGACGAGGACAGTCCCAAGGTCACAGTCCTGAAGGAGCAGAGGCCACCCGTGCTCAAAGACCAAGATCCTCCAAAGACCTACCACCAGCGAAGTGTGCAAAACAGACTCATGTTGAAACACTGAGAGAGGCTGCACGGGGACTGGCAGCGGACACCTCCGTGGGTTTGGCATTAACCCTTTCTTCCCCGGCAGAGGCTGCAGGAGGTCGCTGGTCGCTCAGCCTGGGGAACACGGTCCCGTTGCCAAAAGGGGAAGAGAAGCGGAGAGAGGCAGCTATGCTGGGCTGAGATCCACTCCCAAGGCCCCTCTGGGAAGGGAGAAATGGAAAGGGCTTCAGAATACACGGGGGGCAGCTCGGCACTGCCTGGGAAGCTCCTGCGGCCCTGTGCCCCCCACTGCTGAGGCCGTCTTGCATGTGTGTGTGGGGGGGTGCACTACACACCCAGGGCCCCAGGGAACAAGGAGAGTGGGATGAGGAGAAGGCACCAAAGACAAGGTCTCAAGGAATCTGCAGTTGCTGACGAGGCTGGGAAGGCCAGAGCAGCAGGGGACACACACGACCCCCCGGAGGAGCCGGGCAGGGAGACCAGACCTTCACCTCCCGTCTGGCTGGTTCTCTTCACTGTTGGCTTGTGTCTTGCGCCCCTCATCGCTTTCCTCCCGTCAGGGCCTTCCTGCCACCTGTCTCCCTCCCGGCAACCACCGGTGCGAGGCCTACCAGCAGCACGGGACAGACAGCATGGGCCTCCAGCTCCCGGACTCCACATTCTACTTGGGGGGCTCAGGGTGAGCAGGCAAACCCGTAATTACCGTGTTGCAGTCGGGGTGAGGGCTACGGAGCAAGGAGACCAGGTGGTGGGAGAGGGTGGTCGGAAGGCAGGGAGGGGCGGCCTCTCGGGGAGATCTTGGGGCACAGACCCAGATGTTGACAAGGAGAGAACCATGAGACCCAGAGGAAGAGCCTCCAGGCGAAGGGAACAGCCAGAGCGAGCTCCGAGAGATGGAAACGAGGCTGCGGACCTCCAGAAGCAGGGCAAGGGGGAAAGGGAGGGTCACTGTGGCTGGAACCTGGAGGGACGCAGGAGGGGAACGAAGGCGGGGCTTGGGTGGGGGCCGCAAGGCCCAGTAGGCAGCATCCCCCAGGACGAGGCACGCGGTTTGGATTCTGCTCCCAGGATTATGTGTGGGCCTTGGACGGTTGCACATGGGAGCGACATGACCTAATCTATCCTTCAGTGAGGTTTCCGAGCTGCCGTGCCGGTTGGGAGGAACGGGAGACAGTGGCCTTGGAAGCAGAGAGAATGGTCAGGAGCTCCCGTGGTTGTGCAGCTGAGATGAGCGTGGCTCGGCCAGGTGCTAGTGGCACAGGACCAGACGTGCTCGGATTCTGCGTTTACTCCTCAGGTAGTGCTGCTGGGACCCACGGACGGGCAGGGTGGGGACAGACCAGAAGGAAAGACTCGAGGAGCTGTCACAGGACTTTTCCGCCTGAGCAAATCGGGCATTCGCCAGCAGAGGAAGAAGGTTGGGCAGGACGTGTTAAGGCTGAAATCCTGGGTGTACGGTCCAGCTGCATCAGAGGCTGAGCAAAGGAAGCTGGAGCTAAGAACCTTTCCGCCAGGACCGTGGCAGCCCAGAGCCAGCCAGGGGCTCTGTACCCCCACTTCTGTCCTGGGACGGGGTGACCAGCACCACTCTGGGACCAATACGCAGAGTGGGACCCCCTTCGTAGAAGATCCTTGACTTAAATCCAGAGCAAGCCTAACAGATCTGGAAGCTGACACCCCCCCCCCCCCCGCTGACCCCAACAGAGTCATGGCCTGGACACCCTCCCCCAAAGTGGGATGGACCACAGCCATCTGGCCTGGGCCACCTCTCGGACATACACATCATCCCATAACATTTATTAGTATTCAGAGCTTTCCCTGGGCTTGACCACGTGCTAGGAAGTGGAGGCAGAAAGATGAGCTTCACCATCTTGTGGGGGAGACAGACCCTCGATAAGTGACCGCACAGACAGCAGAGAGGAAAACACCTAACCGGACAGGCAGGCAAGAGCCAGAGGGGCTGTACAGGGAGAAGAATGCAAACCACAGGGAAGGCTCGGGGAAGCTTCATCCGGAGGATGTTATTTGAGCTAGCCTTGGAGAATGATGAAACGGGTAAGGATATTTCTGTTCAATGGCACAGCAGGAGAAAGAAATAAGGTTGTGAAAACATGTGGCCAGTGGGTGGACAAGTGGGTGAAGCCCGGGATGCTTGGAGAAAGGCAAAGAGCCTGAGTGGCAGATTGTTTCTTTGGGCTGTTCGTACAACGTGACACTGACGTTCCTCTGCCAAGACACGGGAGACTTTGTTCCCTCTCCTTGCAGCTGGGGGAGCCCTTGGAAGTGCCTTGACCAAGGAAAGATGGCAGACGTTGCGATGTGCAGCCTCCAAGGCCAAGTCATAAAAGGCACTGAAGCTTGCACTTGGCCTCTTGGGTCATTCCTTCTAGAAGAGGCCCGCCACGGTGCCATAAAGACCTCAAGCAGCCCCATGGTTGGAAACCGAGGCCCCCAGGCAACAGCCAGGGCCAGCTCGCCAGCCGTGTGAGTAAGCCACCTTAAAAACATGGATCTGCTGGCCTGGTCAGCTTTCAGAAGATTCCAGCGGTCATCTGACTGCACAATCCCAGACCCCGAGCACAAATTACTGTGCCAAGCTCTTTCTGGATTCCTGACTCCCGTGATCCAGGAGCATAATAAATGCTGTTGTTTGAAGGCACTAAGTTTTAGGGTGGTTGGTTTTGTAGCCATAGTAACTGGAAGAGCCTGGAAGAATTATAGGGGACCCTGAATGTCCCGCTGGGGTGTTTGTTTTCTTCTTTACAAAACAAGCGCCACTACTATTTTCTGGGTGGGGAGCTGTGTGACTCAGCCCCATGTATCTCGCAAAGTCCTTTCTCACCATTTGAAAGATGGGATGAAAAGAAGAAAAGAGCAGAAAAGAACAGTCCGTGAGGACAGGGATGCCGTTGTAAGATCTGGGGGGAAAGATCGAAGTTTCTGCTAGCCCGGGGGAGGGAAGAGGGCAAGTGCGCTGGGGGTTGGGAGGCTGGGAGAATGATGCATGATGGAGACTGTGCAAGGAAGGGCAAAGTCGGAAGAAGGATGAAGCTGACAGTGATTCTGAGTGTAGGACTTGCTGGACCAAGACAGCACTATCATAAGTGGGGCAGGCGCGAGGGTTTGTTCACATAACGAGAAGGCGTGGCTTTCTGTACAGCAAGGCTCGTGCCTCAGCATCTTCCCAGGGCTGGCCACGTATCCAGGGCTCTTCACCCCATCCCCCGGGGCATGGCCACCCCACCAAAGCCCTGTGCATCTCCAGAGCCACTCAATGAGATACCCTACCTCTGGCACTCAGCCTCCTGAACCAGAGCAGGCGGCCCACTGGGGCCACCTGCTTTTCCTCAGGAACCTTCCTTCCCCAAACGCTTTCAATCCTTTAGCAAGTCTTCCCAGCTCTTCTTCCAAAATCCAACTATACTCTTTGTGTCTCCACTAAGGCCTTTCCCCAAACCACCATCACATCTCATCTAGAAAGCTGCTACATTCTCCTCTTTCTTTGTATTTTGTTTTGATTTATGTTGCTTAAGAGAAATCAGATCCTGTCCCACCTGTGCCTAAAATCCTCCTCCTCTTGGCTCCCCACTGTGCTTAAAATACAGCACAAAGTCCTCCCCAACGCCTCTGAAGCCATACATCTGGCTCCTGTCTCCCTGGCTCTTCTCTGACACTCTTCTGGTCGGCCACCCTGTTCCGGTCCCAGTCACCCCCATTTTGGCCTTGAACTGTGCCCAGTTTCATCCTGGCCCAGAACTTTTGAACTTTCTCTTGTCTTCATCTAGAGCCTCCTTCCCCAAAGTTGGGGTTGGGGAGGGAACACAATGAGAGTGCTCTTGTTTTCAGCTTGAGTCTAAAAAGAGAAATAAGACAAAGAAATGGCAAAAGAAGATCCACGTGTCCCTTCCATGACTAAGAAAGGCCACGGTGGAGAGCGTGACTTAGTGTGAAGGCTGAACGGCCTGCAAACCGTACTCCAGGGTCAGCCCAACCTCTCCGTCCAGACCCGAGCCTCACCAACGTAGGACGCAACGAGTGGAGGGAGAGAGGCAAAGCCCTGCACCCAAAGGTGGGTTGCTTCCAAGATGGAAAGGGGAGCAGAATAAGTAGAAGGTAGGAGATGGAAGAGTTAAGAATGCCTGGCTGATCCCTCCCCACTCTTCCATTCAGATCAGCCCCTCCAGCTGCCCTGGGCGCAGTGAGGAAAGGGGCAGAGAGAAGCCAGGAGTGTGACGCTCCACCAGGAAGAGCGAAGGTGCCTCTCCCTGTCATCAGGGGCTCCGAATGCCTACCTCACTCTCATGTCGCGGGTCTCAAAGAGACCACTCAGGATAAGACATGCCCCCCGACCCCATCTCTACGTCGTCCTCACCAAATGTGGAAGGTCCATCCTAACCACTAGAACACAAGGATCCCGTCGTCTTCGCTACTACGACGCCGGTGCCAAGAACGGTGCCTGGCGCGGAGTGGGTGTTCAGCCAGGATTTGTTTATGAACTGAAGAGACTAGAAAAGAAATCCTGGAGCCGAAATCTGTTCAGTGGTGGCCTGTTGCTGGGGCCTTCCGGTCGCTCAGTGCCCACAGGGAGTTCTCGCAGAGCAAGGGGCCCCCGTGACTGCGCGCGGGACTGGTGCGTGCACGTCTTCGCCACCGTCTGGCAGCCTCAAGCCCCTTCTTCCCAAGCACAGATACTATTTTAAGGGACAATTTGTGACGAGCTACCATGACGACAATGTCTCACCTATTTCTTTCGCTTAGAGACTCAGAGCACTAAAAATGCTGGGCGATGTAATTGGTTTCTTCAGCGTGGGGGTCTCGGCTTTCTGGGGTGTCTTATGCTCTAAATGAAAAGGAACAGCAAGATAAACCATTGCCCCTGCTTCCTCTCCCGGAAAAAAAAAAAAAAAGCCAGTTCTTCCTGGCTCCTGCCAACCCGTATGGGGGTTAAGTGATGGAGAACCTGTCACCGTGGGCCACTCTGTGAGGTGCCTCCTCTTTAGCTCTGAGAAGCGAAGAGGGGAAAAGGGGGCAAGGTGGGAATCTTAACACCCGCGTGGCAGCCAGCCTTTCAGGGTGACAGTGATGTCCTCTGAGTCTGACAGGTGACTGGCCCCCAGGGGCTCCCCTGGCTCAGTCCACAGAAGGCAGTCCGTACGGTTGACTCTGTTCCCCACAAGCACGTTGAACGTCTGCTCTGTGGAGAAGGGGGCACAGACCCCACAGGACAGCATCCCCCACCCACCAGGGGCACACGGTCTCAGAGAAGCAGGGAGTGGAAGACAGCTCTGGGCTGCTCTGGAACAAGGGATAAGTGGCTTCTCTTTCACAAGAAAGGCAAGACAGCACACATCCATTCACGGCACCCCACCCCCAAGCATGAAACACCCCCTCCCCGAACCTGTCACTTCGGCCTCGCAAATACCAGCTCTGGTTTTCAATCTGCGGAGAAGAAAGTCTAAAGAATTCTCTTTCATTTCATTCCATTAATAACTAAGCGGCACGGCCTGAAATATTTATGGGCAGGAGCACAGAGCGTGTTCTAGGCAGGACCAGGCGGACTGTGGTGATTTTCAGGGCTGCTGTCTCAGCCCTTGGCAGAAAAGGCGACAAAATGGCTTTGGTGGTCAGGAGGGGCCCGTGGTGACAAAGGCAGCCTCCAGGTGTGTGCCAGGAGCCCCCGGAGCTGCGGCGTCTCCCCTTGGGGGTGCGGCGGGTGTTTGCTGCTGAGACTGCGCCCTCCCTCTGCGCTCCCATTTTCTAATGCAGAGTAGGTCCCCAGGAGAACGCACATGCAGAGTCACAGGTTCCCCGTCCTGAGTGGGTCCCCCGCACTATAGCTTCCAACAGTGCAGACACTTGGGTTGTTTTGAGCAACTGATTAGTGGACAGAGGAGAAAGTCTGACCCCCCCAAGCTGGGCAACAACGACCCAGGAGACTGTGGGTGGGTCACACGGCTTTGCTGAGTCTCCCTTTTCTCACACAGAAATAAAGAGCTTAAATGAGATCAGCCTTAAAGTCCGTTCCAATTCTGTCTCTACTAGGAGGAATTATCTTAAAGCTTTGCTTTCAGAAAATAAAAAGAAAGAGGAAGAAAAAAGAATGAAAGAAAAAGAAAGGAAAGAAGGAAGGAAGGAAGGAAGGAAAGAAAGAAAGAAAGAAAAGGGAGGAAGGGAGAAAGGGAGGGAAGAAAGGAAAGAGAGAGGGAGCTAGAGGTAAAGGAAGGGAGGAAGGAAGAAATAAATGGTGGAGATATAATAAAAGAAAAAAAGTAAAGGCCATACTCTAATTCCAAGAAAAAGATATGAATAATAATAATAGTAACAATAATAGTAGTAGTAAGACTTGGGACGCCTGGGTGGCTCAGTGGGTTAAAGCCTCTGCCTTCGGCTCAGGTCATGATCTCGGGGTCCTGGGATGGAGCCCCGCATTGGGCTCTCTGCTCAGCGGGGACCCTGCTTCCCTCTCTCTCTCTGCCTGCCTCTCTGCCTACTTGTGACCTCTTTCTGTCAAATAAATAAATAAAATCTTTTAATAAAATAACAATAGTAGGACTTAACATTGCATTTACGATGGGCAAGACAGTTTTCTAAGCCCTACATGATAGATACCTTTATTATGCCCATTTTGGAGTTAAGGGACTAAGGCACAAAGAGTTTTAGTAATTTGCTGTGGTTCAGCCTCTACAATGGTTCCAATCCGGGCAGTCTGGCTCCCAACCCATGCTCATAATCACAATGTCATACTGTTTGGTCTATGACATTTCATTCACTCAGTCATTTATCAGAAATAGAGTGTGTAAACCCCTTCCATATGTCAGGCACTGCCCTGGGTGATGACTTAAAAGTCTCATAAAACACATGAATGAATTTGCACACAAGAGGTTCGTGCAAACATAGAGAGACATGCTTGCCCTAGAAGTCATCTGTCCTAGGTGCCCAGACTTCTGGAATCACTTTGTCCTTTAGGATTTCTATAAAAAGAGTTCTCATCCCACATATAGGTCCAGGATCTTCCCAATATATCAGAGTTCTTTGTTGGAAGGGGCAAGCTTGAATTTCTCCTAGCCACTTCTAACTCATACTTCTGCTAAACTCTATCTCCTTCCTGTCATTTTTCACCCTCCCATATCAATCAATGCAGAAAGACAGTTGACAAATTTTATAGTCATTCATGATTTAAAAGACAACAACAACAATAACACCACTCTCAGCTTTCTCAACCTGAAAAAAGGTATATATTTAAAACAAACAAACAAACAAACAAAAACCCTACAGTTAACACAACCTGAATAGGGAAAGAGTCAATGCTTCCCCCGCTAAAATCAGGAAAAGGTAAGGATATCCACTCTCACCATTTTTATTCAACACTGTACTAGAAATCTTAGCCAGTGAAATAAGGAAAGAAAAAGAAAAAAAAAGTATACATATTGGAAAGGAAGAAATAAAACTTCCTATTTATAAATTATGTGCTTACCTACACAGAAAATGCCAAGGAATCCACAAAAAAAAAAGGACTTCTAGAACTAACAAGTCAGTTTAACAAGGTCACAAGATAGGAGATTGACCACAACCATCAGCTGCATTTCTATACACCCAGCAATGAACCAAAATTTAAAAATCAATAAAATTTACAGTAATTTCCCCCAAATGAAATGCTTAGGCATAAAGCTCACAAAACACAGACAGGGTCCATTCCTGAAGACTAAATGAAACATGGATGGAGGAAATGAACAAAGATCTAAATAAATTGTAAGACACACCATGTTCATGGATTGCAAGACTCAACATAGTAAAGATGTCCCCAAATTAAACTCTGTATTTAGCATAATTCTAATCAATCAAAATCATATCTGTATCTATATGTTTGTATGGAAAAGTTAAGGAACTACAATGGATCACAGATATAAATATAAAACCTAGAACTGTAAGACTTAGAAACACAACAGAAAATCTTCCTGATCTAGGTTTAGCCACAGAATTCTTGGACATGATAACCGAAAGCGTGATGCATAAAAGAAAAAAGTGGTAAGTTAGATTTTACAAAATTTAAAATCTTTGCTCTGTAAGAGACTTTGTTAAGAGAATGAAATGACAAGTTAGAGTGGAATAAAATATTTGCAAGTCATCTATCCAACGAACGGCTTGCATACAAAATTATGAAGAGCTCTCACAGCTCAATGGTAAGAAACTAACAGCCTAATTAAAAACGGACAAAAGGATTTAAACAGACCCTTCACCGAAGAGGCTGTAGAGAAGTCAGATTCACATATGAAAAGACGCTCAGTCAGCATCCTCGCTGCTAGGGACATGTACGTTAAAACCATGATGAGACGACCTGGTGAGGGGTCTTGAGGAGGGCACAGATTGCACGGAGCACTGGGTGTGGTGCATAAACAATGAATTCTGGAACACTGAAAAGATAATAAAATAAAGTAAAATAAAATAAAATACCATGATGAGATAGTACACATACTGGAAAGCTAACAACAACAATAACAGAGGAACTAGACTTCAGATTGCTTGTGGGAATGAAGAACCTTTCTGGTTCCAGGCTTTCTGGAAATCCGTTTGGCAGTGTCTTACAAAGAAATCGTACTACTCCTGAGAAGGTAACTGGGAGAAGAGAAATCATGTGTACCAAAGGCTGCACATGAGTATCTAGGGCAGCTCCATTCGTTACCACCGAAGGCTGGAACGACCCAGTTGTCCTTTACCAGGTGAGTAAGAGAGGAAGGAGGAACACCCTGTGTGGTACGTCCACACGCGGGAACACTACTCAGCAATAAAAAGGCATGAGCTACTGACACACGCAAGAGATTGGGCACATTTCAAAGGCTCACTAGAAGAAGGCTCCTTCCCGTCGTGGAATGCCTGAGTCACGGGAACAAAAGACGCGGCGTAAGAAACAGAGTTGGCGACGTTGTCGTAGCGCTGTAATGGGGCAGACGGTAGCGGTACCCGAGGTGAGCACAGCATAACGTACAAACGCGTCACCTCACTTAGTTGCGCAGCTGAAACTAATGTAACATTATGTGTCAACTATACTAAAAAAAAAAAAAAAAATAGATAAAAAGAAGCCAGTCTTAAAAGGTTCACTTACCCACAGTGGAAAGAAGCCGGGACAATATATACTGTACGATGATTTACGTGCATCGTTGAAAAGACGAAACTACAGTGATGAGGAAAAGACCCGCAGGGAAGGGCTTGGGCGGGGAGCAGGCTGTGGCCACCAGCAGGTAGCGCGTGGGGTTTTCTGGATTGATGGAAGAGTTCTGTATGCTGATTGCATTCAGTTACATGAACCTATGCTTGTGTTCAAACTCAAAGAAAGAACCGGACACTCAGGGGGAAAGGAGCAATTTTACAACAATTTAAAAGAATTTTACAATTAAATTTTACAATTTTAAAGAGAATGTTAAAAATAGCTCTAAAACAATAGCCACAGCCTGCCTGTCAGCCTTTCCCTCGTGCTCCCCGACAGGAGGGGCTTCTCCTGTAAGGGAGAACGTCGCTGATCCAGACCCAGGGAAAGGAGCAGGTGTGGTTCACCTGTGTTCCTGTAACACCCACCCCACCCCCATCTCCCACCCCCATCTCCCACCCCCAACCCCAGTGATCTTGTCTGGGCGCACCGAGGGCTCCACCTTCCAGACTGAGCTCTCTGCAAAGGTTAAATCTGGAAACCTCGTACCACCAGGCTGTGCACAGAACTGCACCCTGAGAATGGTGCGAGCCGCCCCACAGTTCCAACAAAGCAATTCTCCTCCAGTCAAGAAATGAGGAGTTCCCATCTCTCACCCACGTCTCTCAAGAAACTCTGAAGAGGATGCAAACCTCGACCTCGCCACACTTGTCGCATGCTCTTTTCTCTGTCCATGAGAGGTCTCTTGTACTCTGAGGGCTCCAGAACCTCTCACTGCCAACGCTCCTGTCTTCTGCATGCTCAGGGGAACCTCCCTCCTCCCTCTACCCAAGCGGCTCGCCCCTTCCTCATGCGCCGTCTCAGCTGCTGGGCTCAGACTCACACCATCCGCCCCCCCGGTCCTCAGGCATCAGGACTTGAGCTAAACAATACCACCAGCTTCCCTGGGTTCTCCAGCTCACAGATGACAGATCATGGGACTTGTGAGTTCCGTAACTGTGTAAGCCAATTCCTCATCAGAAATATCTGTGTGTGTGTGTGTACACATTTTACTGTTTCTGCTTCTCTGGAGAGCTCTGAGTAATAGACCACCCACTTGTTTTTGATGAAGACTTAAAGGAGGCCATGGTCCTTCAGCTGCTCCCTGGCAACAACATTGGGAATCTGAAGTGGCCGCTGAAAACAAAGTTAATGGCCCAGCCAATGCCTTCGCTAAAATGGACTGGTTTGGGCCACACCGTATCAGTCTCGGGGCGGGGAGGCGAATCCCAATGGGCAAAGATGGTCATAGAGACAATGTCGACTTATCTGCATGTCCACCTGCTCTGGGAGCTAAAGGGGACCGTGTAAATGCGGATCTAGCCACTGTGGAGGAAAACCCACAGTTCCGGGGAATATCCTGGCTCTCTGGTAGAAAGCAGGAGGCTCACGAGAGCAGCCTTTCTTTTGGCATCTTGGCGACCCCCCTCTCTTGCTGTTTTTGGTAACCAATGCTCAGACTCATAGCCGCCATCACTCATGCGATCTTGAAAATCTCTGTGAGAGGGGCGCCTGGGTGGCTCAGTGCGTTAAAGCCTCTGCCTTCGGCTCACGTCATGATCTCAGGGTCCTAGGATCAAGCCCCACATCGGCCTCTCTGCTCCGCCGGGAGCCTGCTTCCTCCTCTCTCTCTGCCTGCCTCTCTGCCTACTTGTGATCCTTTCTCTCTGTCAAATAAATAAATGAAATCTTAAAAAAAAAAAAAAATCTCTGTGAGAATCCCAGACACCCAGCCCCACAACGACCTACTTCCAGACTTTGGTGGTAGGAGAGCATTGCAAATGCTTTTTGTGGTTTGACCACGAGTAGCTCGACCTGGGGTGAGGAGTTCCCTAACTGACACAGACACAGGCTCCTCTTCCCCGCCTACCCCCCCACCCCCGACAGGCTGCTCCTAGGGAGAATGCACGGAGCCTGGCCAGAATCAGCGTCTCCTCTGCTGGGGCTCTGGGAGCAGGGGTGGGGGTGGGGGTGGAATACGGTTTCCGTGCCCTGGGCTTGTGGCATGTGCTTAAGGGCTCAGTGTCAGCCTGTGCAGGCTGCAGGTCTGTGTCTTTGCAACCCCTGTTAAAGCAGAACTGAAGCCGGGCTAAGCTGAACGAAAATGAGCTCTTTGGGAAGGATTCCAGGGCAGCTCATACCATTAAAGAGTGTGCAGAACAACAACATCTTGGCAAACACGGCAACCAGAACAGCTCTGGGAAGCTCCGCAGCGGGAAGCCAGGGACCTTCTCTCTAGGATGCCATTAGGAAAGCACTCCGACTACCTCGTTCCATCAGTTTGTGTCTCTGGTCAAGTTTCAGATTCCCAGACAGACGTTCAGACCGGTGGAGCTTGCGTGGGTACCCACTTTTACAAAATGGAGCGTGGCCAGTAGCTGGGAGGGTTTTGTGGCCAAGCCTCGCTACCCCCACCATCACTGTAACCAGGGATGGACCCCAAGACCCCGGGGGACCGGGATCTGCCTCCCTGAGAGCATGAAGGCAGTGGGGCTGGCAGAGAAAGGCGCGGTCTCCAAAGCTGTGCCCTTCCTCTGGAAACTATGGTCACATTTGTGAGTCTGGGACCACTCAGCTGTGTCCTCATTGGCCTTTGTCGGAACCCGGACCCGAAGGGTGGGATCTTGTCCTCACATCTCATCCCTGCTTTAAGGCAGACAACTCACGGTCATCGGATGGGAAACCATTGAGGGTTTCAAACAGAAGACCACGAGGGCACCTGGGTGAATCAGCTGATTAAACAGAAGACCACACGTTCTACTCTATCCTTTGAAATCACCCTGGCTTCTGTGCAGAGCAGCGAGTGGACAGTTAAGAGAGGGCCCAGAGAGACCCGCTTGGAGATGGACATGGGGTCCAGGTAAGGGAGGAGGATGGGGGTCAGGAGTGTGGACAGATGATCAGGGGTGAGGAAGAGAAAGAAAATGGGGTTCTGGCATGAACCCTTGGGTGGACACTGCTGCCCTCTGTGGAGATGGGAAAGCAAGGGACAGAAAGAGGGAGCCTGGGTGTGCGCCAAGATCTCCACTTCACATCTGTTAGACTCGATGCCTGTCCAGGGACCGTGTCAAGTGGGAAGACCAGAGCTCTGGGTCCACCCAGAAGTATGTATTTGGAAGTCAGCGGCCTCCAGTGGTGTCCCGCCGGGGGAAGTTCGTCATCTCCAGAGAGAAAGGCGAGGACGAGAGGGCCCAGTCTGAGCATGGAAGGCTCCCACATCCGGAGGTCGTTCATGCAGGAGCCGCTGTCTGCTGGGCTAAGGAGGGGAGGCCAGGGAGGGGGAAGGGAACCAGGAGAGCATGGGGTCCGAAAGCCAGGAGGAGGACACCTTTGCATATGGCAATTCTGCTGTCATTTTGGAGGTCCCTGGGGTTGAGACTCTATGTCTCTCCATGCAAGTGCTTCTTTGCAGCCCCAGATGGACAACGAACCCCCAGGCTTGCCTCTTCTGCTGGCCTCTTCCCATGCTCCCAGCCCCTCAGTGGGGAGGGAACAAGACCTTCAGACCCCTGAAGAAAGACAGTGCTCACCCCACCACCTTCCCAGTCGACACCTCTCCTATCTCCACTTTGCTTCAAGGATTTGTCACAATTTTTTAGCAACCACGAGAAAGAAGAACAAGGGGAGGCTGGACTGTTGAGCTGGTTTCGTGATTACTTTCCCTACTCAGGGGCCCCTGGGCTCACCCCCATCCTCCGGGGAAACTCAAGATACAGATCAACTGCCCTGCTGGCCTCCTTCCTGCCCTGCGCATGCGCAGGACACTCAGGCGCTGCTGGCTGTGAAGTCCTAAGGGGACAAGGTCCAGATGGTCTTTGGCTCAAGGATACGCTGATCTCAGCAGCCACACTGCTTGGGGCGTTGAATAGGAAATTGGGGCCAAGTAATAGCATCTCGTCTTGGCTGACCCTCAGGGCTGCTCTGGTAGCTTCCTTTTAAATTTTAGGATAGAAAGCGCTTAACATAAGAGAAACCAGGAAGAGGGAACGTATTTCCTTTCTGTTTATGACATTCGGCCGCTGGTCTCTACCTTGGGAGGATGGAGAACCCACGCCCTTTGGAAGGAGAAGTAACTCGTGAAAACCAGCCATCTCGGGGGTCCTCGACCTTCCTGCAGGAGCAGAGGAGACCAGCCAACCGGGGCCACTGCAGCCCATGACTCACGACAGCGGAATTGGTCTGACGAAGCTCTCCTCTAAGGGCTCTGTCCATCTCGCCGCAAGACCCTCTGGGCCAAGATGGGACTGGAGCCATCAGAGCTGTCCCCACCCTCATCAGCCACGCCACGTAAGAACCTAAGTGCCTGGAAAGCATGGCCTTTCAGAACCAACCAACGAAAGCACACGGTCCCACCCTCTCCTTTCCAGAGGCCCGGAGGAGGTCAACGACTGTCCCTGGGGCACTGACAAAGGTCAGAACTAAGCCCAGTGCGCATCTTGGCCCCTGAAGGCCTGTGTCCTCACCGGGCAGCTCTGGCTTCTAGTCAGTTGCCGGAGCCAAGGTAGCAAAGGCCGCCCACGGCCCTCCGCAATGGCTCCAGTTCTCCCCCCTCACCTCAGATGTGCCTGACGAATGCTCCAAGTTCCTCAAGAGCAAGTCAAGGAGACCAGAGTTGGAGCATATGCAAAGACAGACGCTGGCCGCCATAGGAGAGGTGGGGGCGGGGGAGGGGAGTGTTATCCCTACTAGAGCCAGAGCCCGTCTTGCCATTGGGCGCCATCACGGAGAAGCAGATGTCCTCTTTCCACTCCTGGAAGCTGGAGGTATGATCAATAACAGTGAATTAATTTTAAAGAAAGTCTCATGCATCAGTCTGCCTTGGAAAAAGACAACCTTTGTTAACAACAGAACAACTTTGTCAGAAAGAGAATACTTTCGTTCTCATCTATACTGTGTAATTCACATTATACCTTCACTCATTCATTCATCAAACACTTTGGAGCCCCAACCGCGCATCCGGCTCAAGCAACCCAGAGGTGAACGAGTATTCTGTCATTGAGTGATGTCGGGGGGCTGCCCACGGGGTGGGCACTGGAGAGCAGAGGTTGGCCGTGATCGTGATGATTACAGGAAGCACACTTACAACGTCGGGACACGGAATGAAATTCAAGAGATTGGATAAAAGGCTATAGCAGGCAAATTCTAACCCAAGGCTACGTGAAAATAACCACATTAATATAAGTTAAAATGGGATTTGAGGCAAAATCATTAATAGAGATAAAAGGGTCATTACATAACGAAGATAGGTTCAATTCGCTAACAAGATACGGCAATTTTAAACTCAAAATACTTAAAATAGAAAAAAAAAGCTCTGTGAGGAGAAATTGACGAATCCACAATACTGGAGTATTTTAACACAAGTGGGTCAGGAATTGATAAAACAGCAATTTGAACAATTTTAACGTATTGATAAGATAAACCTTTCAAAGCAACCAGACTGCAAAGAAGTTTGACTTAAACGATACCAAGGGTTGATCACGTTGTGCAGTGACGGTGAGTTAATTTGCAGCTGGTGAGTGCAAATTTCTCCAACCCCCAGGGGAAAAAGCCTGCTCTAGTCAGTAAGCTGAGTGTGCGTATCCTCTGTGTGACCCAGTGGCGCCACTCTCCAGGTGCACACGCCTTAGGGACACTTCATACCCGTGCGTCTGGAGACGTGTGGAAGAAGGTTCACATGGCACTGATCTGAACAGCCCAAAGTTGGAAACCACCGACATGCCCATCAGCCATCAGCGGGCGGCCTACCGTGGTGCGACCGTGGGCTCTGACACTTGCAACACGGGGATGGATGAACCGCCCTTTCCTTCCCGGTTTATACAAGTCAATCACCAAAACATAAGGTCAAGTCCAAGAAGCAAATGTCAGAAACAGAGGGGAAAGATGGCCAATGCTTTACAGTGGATTGTTCAATGCTAGATAACTAGAGAGCAAGACCTGAAGACCCCCATGGGAATGATGAACACAGATTGAGGTTGGTGATAGCCTCCAGCTGGCAAGGGTAGAAATGCGGCGTGTTCTTGGAGAAGGACAACCCGGGGGCTTCTAAGGTGTGCATGGTGCTGTCTTTCCTCACCTGGGTGGTGGATATACACACCTGAGGGTCACTGCTTTGCAGGGGCACAAGGAGACATGGATCAGGAAGCCCCTAGCAACACCGTTCAGCCCGCATGGCTGGTCGTTTCACTTATAGTCTTTACGCTGTATGCGATCATTCCATACCTACTCTCTGATATATGACATTTTTTTAATTTTTAATTTTTAATTTTTTAAACATTTTATTTATCACAAGTAGGCAGAGGCAGGCAGAGAGAGAGGAAGGGAAGCAGGCTCCCCGCTGAGCAGAGAGCCCTATGCGGGGCTCAATCCCAGGACCCTGAGATCATAATCTGAGCCAAAGGCAGAGGCTTTAACCCACTGAGCCACCCAGGCGCCCCTCTTTTTTTTTTTTTTTAAAGGAAGGAAATACACCGTCATGTCAATGAGGGTGGTCTCGCGGTGGGTGGGAAAGTTACAGGCAATTGTATGTCATCTTTAGCCTTTTCTGCATTTTTTTGGAATTTTCAATGATATGCCATCAGAAAAAAAAGATTTTCGAGAAGTGATAAAGGAACTCACAAAAGGACCCCTTGGGGTTTGGCCTTGTGAAAATGTAAAACCGTTGCATGCCTGAAACCAAGTAAGATCAAAAGGTAAATACAACAATGAAAATAATTTGTTCTGTATGGAACTCTGAGCCGTAAGTAAGAAAAAGGTGCGTGGATAAAAGGCAGGAGCAAAGAATTCACATAAAAGGAAATATAACTGTCTAAAAACCTACGGGAAAATATTCAACCTCAATTAGCAGTCCCTCCAAAAATGTACACTAGACCACAAGAGAGGCAAGAAGAGGAAATGGAAATGTCACAGGCCTTCGCAGCTCCAGGACCTGACTCGAATTCTAGCTCGGCCACTTCTGCAGCCGTGTATCTCCTCTCATGTATAAAATGAAGGAAATAATTAATACCTGGTGGAGTCGTTCTGAGGGTTAGAAATAATACATCCGGTAGTGCACAAGGCTTGGCACGGGCGGGCGGGTGTCTGATCGATGGATTTTCTTTTTCAAACAGAGAGAAGGAAGCAAGAGAGCAAGCAAGGGAGGGACAGTCCAGCTGGGAGAACAGGATACTCGACCATCGCTCAGAGCACGGCAAGTGTTCCAACAGGGCAAGGGCAAGGTGTCGTGATCGCACACGAAAAAGACAACCCAACCGTTGTTTTTGTTTTTTTTTTAAGATTTTATTTATTCATTTGACAGAGATCACAAGTAGGCAGAGAGGCAGGCAGAGAGAGAGAGGGAGAAGCAGGCTCCCCATGGAGCAGAGAGCCCAATGCGGGACTCGATCTCAGGAACCTGAGATCATGACCTGAGCTGAAGGCAGAGGCTTTAACCCACTGAGCCACCCAGGTGCCCCAACCCAACCCTTTCGAGGTGATCACAGGTCTTCCTGAGAAAGAGACATTTAAGCTGATGATGGATATGAACAGCAGAATCTAGAGAAAGGAGCTGGAGATTTTATTCTCCAAAGATGCTTACGTTACCTCCCGTCCCATACACATTTCTTTCTCGAGGCCTGGATGCTCACCCCTCCTGGAAATTGAGCCTATCCCCGCCCCTGAAACCCAGTAGGTTTGCAACTGTAGTTGGAGGGAGGCTGTGTGGCTTTTGCATTGAAGCCATAAAACACGAGACAGCTTCTGCCCGGTGCTCTGGACACTCGCTCTCGGAGCCGAGCCACCGTGCTGAGAAACGACCCGAGCAGCCCACGGAGAAGGGAGGCCCTGGCCACGAGCCCCGGCTGAGCCCCCGCCGACAGCCAGCCCTGCGAGCGCGTCGTCTTGAAGGTGATTCCTCTGGCGCTGGGTGAGTCGCCCCAGTGCACGCCCCACAGCCGAGATGAGCGGTCGGATCTGAGCTCTCCCCACAGGGCAGGCTCTTGAGCCACGGAAACGGCCGCTGTTGTTTTAAGACACTTAGCGTTGGGATGGTTGCCATGTGGCAGTAGGTGACCGGGAAAAGGAGGGGTGGGGGAAAGAGGGTGATGCACATGTCAAGAGAAGCATGTGCAAAGGTCCAGGGTCCAGGGTCAAGGTGGCCAAGTCCTGCTTGGAGTGGTGAGAGCGTGGGCTACGGAGGTAGACAGCAGCCAAACCTTCCTCCCTGGGACTCTGGCCTCCAGGAAATGGGGACAACAGAAGAGTTTTAGGCATGGGTTCTGTACACTTGTGCTTTTCAAGGACCACTCGGGTGGTCGCATGGTGGACAAGAGACAGCACGGGCGGCCATAGGCAAGCAGTCACAATCAGACAACTAGTAGACCCCGCACCCAGGCGCGAGAGAGGGAGAGATGCGTTTCCGCTGTGCCGCCCAGGGGGGAAGGGCTTCTGTGGAGATGAGCTGTTTTCCTTTCCACCACCGCTCTGAACACCCATGGGCCTGCCGGCTGTCTCCAGGCTCACGGGGCAGAGGGAGAGGATGTCGGCGGAAAAGCCACACCAACTGTCCACAGGTCGTGGGCTCCACCCGCATTCCCACCCTGAAGCTGTCCCTCGTTCTGAACCCACCTGCCCGGCCCCCGTCCCAGGCCCCTCTCACTCCCCTCGCTCTCCTCTGCCGCAGAGCAAAACTGGCTAGCACACTCTGCTAGATCTGTGTGCCACACACCAAGCTCGTTTGCTGTCTTCTGCTGGGGCAGTGCTGGGTTCTTGTCCAGCCTCTTTAAAGGGTGCAGGTCACGGAATAATAGGAAACCGAGGTCCCACAGCAAACCAGTGGAGGTTTGGCCTGGGGAAGGGGGTGAGGGGATAGAGGTGTGAAAGGAGCGGAGACGGTCCCCAGGAGGCCGCCCGCCGTGCGATGGTGGGGCCAGTCCCTGGGAACCTCACTGGGAGGCAGATGAACAGCATTTTCCTGAATTTATTTTCCCTCCTAAAGGTTCTCTCTGGTGACTCTTTGTCTGTCACTAGAAATCAAGTCCTAGTCTGGGTTATCTGCTTGCTGTCAAATTCCTGTTACCTGATTCACTGCTCTGAGCTGCCATGAGGAAACCCGTCAGTACAAGTTAGAAAATCCAGGCTCACATGAAGACAGCATTCACAGATACCGTCCGTGGAGAGCTATGGGTCAGGAGCCTGCAAAACCCTCACCTGTGGCCCACATTAAAGGATGCTTCTGTGACCAGTTCACGTCTCCCCTTCTTGTGGCCCGGCCTTCTCTTCCTCTTCCTCCTCCATCTCCTTCTTGCCCTCTGTGTCCTCCTTCATGTGGAATAGGTCTCCACAAACAGAGAAATGAAGCAAAGATTGAACTCTCTGAGGCTGCATTAACAGAAGCATAGATTGTAGAATGAAGGAGGTGAGAGTCTTACTGTTGTCTGCAATTTATTATTTTTTCTCCTGTCACAGGGTAGTGTACTAAATTCCGTTCCCATGAAAATCTGCCCCTGAGATAATGGAGGCCCCGGATACAACTGTGTTACTAAGAAAGGGTTATAGGAATAAAGGAAACCCTGGGGGAGGGGAGGGAGACCTCCAGCAAAAATTACATCCCATTGTAAACTGATGGCAACTTGGGCTGGGATGGGAGCAGTGACTAAAGTGAGACTCATTTTGAGATGGATGTAGACAAAGCAAAACACATCCAGAGATGGGAAAGTCTCAAACCCCCACAAGGCCTGGTGTTAACCCAGGGATGCTCAGGCTAGAAGAGCATTGCCTTGTGAAAATGTAAAAGCCACAGAAAAGAACTAGGACCAAAGAGGAGAAATTAGCGACTGACTAAGAGAGAGTTTTCAGCTTCATATAAGGACGAACTGTTTAATAGCACAGAACGTTCCTAAGAAGGGCAGCTTGCCTTATCAAGTGGTGAGCTCACTGTCACTAGAAGTGTGCAAACCCATACTGTTATGGAGAAGCCTCCGGGTGGTTGAAGTGTTTTATTTTGATTTTCAAGTCTTTTTTCCCAGCACTTAGAGCACTGTGCAGGATGATAATAAATGGTTCAGCCTTGATGGCAGAGTATGCTGGGTACTCTGTGAGTGAGTCAGGGGCCAAGTCAGGAGCTGGAAGCCACAGAGACGTATTCGTCAGAACTTTTCCTGTTGCAGGAGACCCAAATGCGCCTCGGCCTAGTTTAAGCACAAAGGAGGATTTACTGGTTCCCAGACTTGGAAGGGCAAGGGTTAAGGCCAACGTCAGGCAGGACTGGATTTGAGGACAGTAATGATACCCTGGGGATTCTCTCACTCCATCTCCGGCTCTGCTTCTCCATGGGTGTCTGCCTCGTTTCCCACTGTAGCAGGGGAGCCACACTCTCTGACCGCAACTTAGAATAAAAATGCCCAGGAGGGCTCTGGCTGGCCAGGCAGTAAAGAACCAGGTACTAGTCCCTCCAGAACCACATGACCGGAGAGGAGGGCAGGAGGGAGAGCTTTCCCAGTAGAAGAGGCGAGCTTCCAACCAGAGAAGGAGTCTGGGCAGCCAAAAACAAGGGTGGCTTCCCCTGGAATGCAAGCCCATCAGAGAGGCCCAGCCAGGGCTGGAGGCCCAGGGAAGACTTGGGAAGGAGGTGATGCTCACACAGGGCTTTGAAATACACATTTGTCGTGAACTGAGGACAGGGAGACGCATGGGGAAGGGGTAGGACCGACCAGAGAGCAGCAGGTTGGTGAGACTTAGGAAGTAGGTCACTCTGGCTCAAGGGTCGAGGGGGTGGGGAAGTGGATGGAGGGTTGCGGGGGGAGGTGGGAGGTAGGCAGGGGCCCCAGCTGAGGCACAGTACCAAGCTGGATTACATACGGCGTCCTGCAGCGATGAACACAGGAATCATCATGTCTGAGGGGTGGGCAGGGGCAATAGCCAGAAGTCTGGGTAGTGGTGGTTTCCCAGCCCCTAACTCCCACAAGTGGGAGGACCAGAACAGCAGCCATCCTTGGGGACGGGCTGGCAGGAGGCATGTGCCGGCCAGCCAGAGCCCACCAAGAGTGGAGGAGAGCGCTAACTTCTCCCCTGTGCTTGGTCCGCCCTACCCTGGGCTCCGGTGGTCAAAGACTACAGAGTCCAGTGGTCAGGCTTAGGGTGATCTAAGCAGACCACATCAGACTGGAGCAGTCTGTGGGAGGGCAGGGCCCCCCACATGCATGCATGAATGAATCCGTTAAGGATGCTTTGGGCTGCGAGCAACAGAACACATGACTAATGGGGACTTACACCGTAGCGCAGTAGTTAAATTCACAGAAAGCCTATATGGAGGAGCCTTCAGGGATGGCTGAAGAGCTTCACCATGTCAGAGTGCTGAGTCAACATCTCTTTCTCTAGACCTTCTCCTTGTGGTAGCAAAATAACTGCCACAGCTCCAGGCATCACATCCTTGCATCACCATCACCACCCAATCGAGAGAAGCAGAGAGAAGCCAGGGATGTAAGAAAAAAAGTGCTGCTCGCATGTTTCTCTTTCTGTCAAGAGAAGATGTTCTACTCGAAAGTCTGCTGACAGATTTCATTTTGGGTTGCATTGGTCAGACTCAGGGCCCTAGGCCCCCTTTGCTGCAAGAGAGACCTGATTGTGGGAAGCAAGACGAGGAGGCTGGAAACGGGTGTTGGAAAGGCATCAGCAGTGACCACTACGATTAAAAGCAGCACTGGTCTGCCCTTCCCCTGGTGTTCTGGGTTGAGTAGATGATGTGATTTCAGCTTGAGCTAAGCCCCACCTGGCACAAAGCTGAGACACAACGAGAAACCCCAAGCAAACAGCATCTCCTCATCACTCTGCAGTAGAACAAGCTGTGGGTGCAGATAACATGCAAAGGGAAGCCTCACGCGTACCAAGGACGGGCTCCCTGGGCTGGGAGAGCAGCCCTGCCACCATCTGGCCCAAGACATCCCCCACCTTCACACTTCTTCTCTAAGTTCTGCTCCCAGACTCGGGTGAATGCCTTTCCCAGTGCAAGTCCCACCCCCCAGGAAACCCTCCAGGCCTGGGCAAACCGGGATGGTTGATCGCCCTACTTGTTCCACACTGGCCAGGTCCTGGCCCTCTGAGATGGTCCTCGCTGTCCGAACCCGAGCTTACGTCATGTCCCATCTGCGACGTTCCTTGGGCTGCACGAGCCCTTGCTCCGCATTCCTCAAACTACCCTCTGTGAGCCACTGCTCTGCCCAGGCCTGAGCTGCCTGATGCGGTTCTTACAACAGCCTTATGAGACAGGCATTTAGTGCCCATTTTAAATAGGAGAAAACTGAGACCTGGAGACACCGGTGATTTCCCCCAAGGTCATAAAGCCAGTGGGTGGAAACGGGGAAGCGTAATACGAAGGTTTGGAGTCAGACACTTTTCTCTTAGCCACCCCGCCAGTGGATCTCAGACTTTCCGTGCGTATGAATTACCTTTGTAAACTAATCATCTTACTAACAATCAGGTTCCTGGACCTATGCCCCATAGATCCCGACTCGGTAGGTTTGGGGTGCATCTAACAATCATCCCCAGTGTTCCTCATGTCCGTGGCTGGGAGGCCTCACCCCTTCCAAAGACTCGGGTCCTGCTTCCTCCACAAAATCTTTGGACGAGTCCTCCTCGCCCCTCCCCCAGCATTTCCTGTCTGTACCACCCTTCTAGGTGGTTATTGCGACACTCACTGCCCATCTCAGATGCATACAAGGGCCTCGGGGACCGCCTTTGTCTTCTGTGCTGTCCTTTGTTCCCACAGTCCCAGCACAGTGCCAAGCCATGCAGGCATCGGGTAGATATCTTCGGTTTCGATCGATTTCACGGCAGCTCAAGGTACCTGGGTGATGCCTCCCCTTGACTAAAACCATGGCTTTTGAACGGCAGGCATTGTCTGATTAATGAAATCATCACAAACATATTGAGTTTACTTGATAATAAGTAATCCCAATCAATTGATAATGAAGTGAAAGACACAATCACTTAATTGAGAATAATTGGACTGAGTGACAAACTTGGGCTCCTGATTAAAATTAATTGTATTACTGAGACAACCTTGGAATTCCAAGCTCGAGTAATTAAACTTTTCTCAGGTAAGGGGTGATAAATTCTCCTGTTGGGCCGCCTAGGAGAAAGGGATCTGTTTATCGACAATTTTTAAACCAGAGGAAGGAAAGTGATGACGACGTTGCCTCTGGACAGACGCTTTGATGGAAAGCTACAGTTAGGTTAACATAAGTGGGAGAATGTTGGACCTTTCTCGAAAGAGAACCTTTTAATCTGGCAGCACTGGGGAGGCTTTACTAACACTTGAAGACTGGTGTCAAAGCAACACACGAACAGCCCTGTGGAATATTTATGGTCACCCGCTCAAGCCCCAGATGAGACTTTGCTTCCCATGCACTGTGTGGCCCCTTCCAGGGCTCCTGGATGTAACTGGGCCATCTGTCAGTTCTGTCACAGCTTCCGGGTCCGCACTGTGAAGGATCACCAGCAATCTTGTTCAGATGTAGGTGCTGATGCTGTAGCTCTAGGAGGGCATCAGCTTCTGCTTCTAGGTGATGGACCACACTTCAGGGAGCCCATCGTGCCAGACACCATGCTCAGCAGTCAGGTCTGTTCCCGCAACTTCCAGCAGCATTCCATGAGGCAGAGTTCCCACCTGTAGAGATCCTCTTGGCCAGAATTGCGTGAGTATTGAAGGTTACCCAGTAACTACACACAGTTCCCAAACAAACCACAGAAGCAAATTCCGCATCACACAGAGCTCCGATGAAGCTAGACTTCGTGAGTACCTGAAAGCCACTGAGAGGAAGGGAGAGCCAGGGAGAGTAATGCTAGCGTAAGGCCAGCAGAACCACAGGAAGAGGCCTCACGGCCCAGGGCCATCAGGAGAAGGCACTCCACTCATGAATTCTCTGTTGGAAGAGAGCAGACATACGGAGGCATATGTCTGGTATTCTGACTTTTTGAAGGACTGCCACGGGACTGGTGTCTGCCTCACCTGACTTGGAGCACTGAGAGGACTCAGTGACTTTGGGTGCCTGGGGACACTGATAACAACAACAACGACAACAACAAACCAGAAGTCTTGCTGCAACACCACCAGATAACCTGCAGAAGGACAGACAGACACCAGAGGGATCAGGAGAGCTCCTGGAAAAAACACCAGGAAAACTCTAAGTAGGCAACGCAGAACACCAAGACGTTATGCAGCCTTCCAAGATGGTTTTTGCAGGTCCCTAGCATCTCTAGCCAAGCTGAAGCGTGAGAGCCTTCCCCGTACAGACAGTCTGTACAGACTCGAGAGGTGGCTGTTATTCAAGTGCATGAAATACAGCAAAAAAAGAAAAGAAAGAAAGAAAGATAGAAACAGAGGGGAAAAAATAGAAAGGAAAAAGGAAAAAAAAAGAAAAATTACAAGGCACATGAAGAAACAAGGAAAGATGCCCCAATCAAAGGATCCGAAATAAATCTTGAGAAAGGGAGGGAGGGAGATCTCTGTGAAAAAAAAAATCCCAAAGAAAGGGAGATCTATGTGACAATAATTCAAAATAATTATATTAAAGAACTTAATACTCTACAAAGAACACAGACAACAAAATGAAATCAGGAAAATAATGCATGAACAAAAAGTGAATATCAATAAAGATACATAAACTTAAAAAAATAAACAAGTTCTGGAACTGAAGAACACAATAACTGACTTGAAAAGTACACTAGAGGCATTCAACATGGGGCTTGATCAAGCAGAAAAAACAATCAGCAAACTCAGAGGCAGGTCATTCGAAATCACTGAGTCAAAAGAACAAAAATTTAAAAATCATAAAAAGAGTGAAGAAAGTTGAAGGAACTAATGGGACACCATCAAGTAGACCAATAAACATATATGGAAGTTGCAGAAGGATAAAAGAGAAAGGGAAAGAGAACTTATTTAAAGAAAAAAGACCTGGGGTGCCTGAGTGGCTCAGTGGGTTAAGCCTCTGCCTTCGGCTCAGGTCATGATCTCAGGGTCCTGGGATCGAGCCCCATGTCAGGCTCCCTGCTCAGCCTCTGCCTGCCTCTCTGCTTACTTGTGATCTCTCTCTGTGTGTGTGTCAAATAAGTAAATAAATAAAAATTTAAAAAAATAAAGAAAAAAGACCTAAAAATTTCTCAAACTGAGGAAGGAAATGGACATCTGAATTCAAGAAGCTCAAAAGAGTCCAATGAAGATGAACCAAAGAGGCTCACAGCAAGACACATAATCAAACTGTCAGCAAAGACTAAGAGAGAACATTGAAAGCAGCAAGAGAAAAGCAACTCATCATGTATAAGAAATCTCCTATAAGATTATCAGTGGATTTTTCAGCAAAAACATTACAGGCCAGAAGGCAATGGATATATTCAAAGTACTGAATGAAAAAAACTGAATACTGTATCCCAAGAATACTATATCCAACAAAACTTTGTTTCAAAAATGAAGTGACGTAGATTTTCCCAGATAAACAAAAGTCGAGGAAGGTGATCTTCATTAAACCTGCCTCACAAGAAACGTTAAACACATCCCTGCAAGTTGAAATTAAAAGATGCTAGACAAAAACATGGAAGCATTGGAAAATATAAAGTTTACTGGTAAAGATAAATATATAGACAAATACAGAATACTGTACTATAATATCAGCATATAAAGCACTTTTAAATTTCGTATGGAATTTAAGAGATAAAAGCCTAAAAATAACTATCAAACTTATGTCCGTGGATACAAGATATGTAAAAATGTAACTTATAACATCAGTAACAAAATGGGAGGAGGTGGGGTGATGTAAAAGAGTAGAGTTTTGGTATATGATTAACTTGTTCCCGATTTAAAATGGATTGTTACAACTGTAAGGTGCCTTCTAGTAATAGCAAAAAAAAAGTGCATATAGAAGATATACAAAGAAAAAGAAAAAAATCAAATTGTGTTACACCTTTTCCCCCATGAAACCAATGAAACAGAAAGGAAAACAGCAAAAGGAAGAAGAGTCACAAAAAAGCTACAAGACAGAAAATAACTAACAAATGACAACAGTAAGTCTTTAGCGATCAATAATTACCTTAAATGTAAATGGATTAAAAAACAAACAAAAGACATACAGTGAATTTTGAAAGAAAAGAAAAAGACGCAGAGTCGAAACACTTAAGATATGTTCTCTTAACAAATTTCAAATATACAATATAGCATCCTTAACTATTTTCACCATGCTGCATTCATCTTATACCTTATTTGTCTTATAACCATAGAACGTACTCATCTTATAACTGAAAATTTGTATTTTTTAATGAAACTCACCCCATTTCTCCCACTCCCCAACCCCTGGAAACAACGATTTTACTTTCTCTTTCTATGAGTTCAACTATTTGTTTGTTCATTTACTCCATGTATAAGCGATATCCTAGAGCTTTTTTTTTTTTTTTTGGCTTATTTCTCTCATACGCACAAAAGTATGTGAAGTGATATACATGTTAATTAACTAGATGGTGAGAATCATTTCACAATGTAGGTGTATATCCAATCATCATATCATGCACTTTAAATATAATTACAAGTTTCTTTGTCAGCTATACCTCAGGAAACCTGGAAAAAAATAAGGAAATCTGCAATGTGTGCATTTACAAAAAAGCGTGGCTCAGTAGATTTTTAAAAATAAGATGCTATCATATACATCCAAGAGACTCACCTTGGCTGTAAAAATACACAGCAGCAGAAAGTAGAAGGATGGGAAATGTTTCCATGCAAAAGGCAACCGAAGGAGAACAAGTGGCCAGATTTGTATTAGACAGTATTGGCCATAAGCCAAAGTAGAATCTACCACAAGAGACAAAGAAGGACATTATGGAGGGATAAAAGATCAATTTACAGGAAAACATAATAATGAAGATATAGGTACCAACATCAGAGCACCCAAACATATGAAAGAAACAGTGACAATTTTGAAAAGGAACCAACCCTGCACGTGGCAAACATGGTGGGGACCTATGGTCAGAAACCGAGGTCACCAAGGTGGTGGGGGAAGGGGCTTCCTCCCACACAGAAAAACCTGTAATCAGAGTAAATATGATAGGCTCTCCGGAGCCCGTGACGTACCTTCTATGTAAATTACAAAACATGTCACGATTCTATTGGCTCTGTGTCGATGTAAAAAAAAAAAATCTGATTTTTCCCAAAGAGCAAATATGAAAACTTATCACGAGGGTGCCTACCTATCCTTTTCTTGCCACCCTTTACCATCCTTTGATAAAAAAACAAAAACCCTTCCCGTTCTACACTGAAGCTCAGGTCAGTCCAAGCAGAACTAGTCTGGTAAATTCGGTAAATTCAGTAATTCAGTAATTTGGTAAATTCAGTCTAGTCCCAAGGAAGGTACTCATGGCCTGAGCCTGGCTAGGACGCTCAGGTGGGATCCAGCACTCTCAGGTCGGTGGGGAGAAGGGGGCAGGAGGCTGTAGCTCTCAGGTTTATCTTTCTACCTTGTTTCCGGCCCAAGGCAAGCGGAGCAGACTGCCGTGGTTGCTTTCTTCGGATGGTCAGTTCCCAGCTTGCTCTGCTTCCCCCAAATCCCCAAGTGTGGGGAGCGTCTGAGCAGCACGGCTGACGGGAGCCAGTGCCCCTAACTCCTCATGTCCCCAGAGGCGGGAGAGCCCAGACTTCCAGCAGACTGGTTCTCACCTGGATTTTGAAACCCACATCCCACTTGAATTCCCTCTGATGGTCGTTTGAATAACAACGCATTCTACTAAGCCGGGCTAATGGCAAAGTAATCTTTCTCTTCCAGAGCTATTGCTGTGAAGGGCTTACCAAATAGGGTTTTTAAATAGCAAGAGAGCCAAACTCCATTTGGGAATTAATGTGTTTAAACCCAGCTGGAAAGATTCCTCTTTCATCCCAAGACAGAACCTGGAATTTGAAAGCCCCAAGGAGCTCCAGCCTCCTGGGCTTGAGAAACCAGAGGTCACCGCAGCGATGTCTCAGTAGCCAGGCCACCTGGCCCCCGGCTCCCAGCCCCCAGAGGTCTTCCTCCCTCCCGGTCGAAGAGCTCCCTCTTCCCTTCAGCTCCCTCAAGCCCCCAGATGTGCTCATCACCTTTGACCAACGGATCAGATCAAAGAGATAAACTGACTGGTGACACCCAAGTTTCTGGAGACAGGGCCTTAGAAGCAGCCTCCCCGTGAACCGGTGGCTGCCATGACTGCTGGCGCCATGTTTCTATCCCCAAGACACGTCCAGGCCTTTGGGTTCAGGTCGTTTCCACTACAGACTCTAGTTGGCTTTCTAGAATCAGGGGCTCCTCCCAACCCAGGAGGCTGGAAGTCTGGGCCACACAAGGACAAGGTCGGTGCACCTGTCATGTCCTCCAGCCATGCCAAGAAGGGCTCTGGCCAGAGGGAGCGGGTGTGGCTCACTTTGCCGGCACCCTGCTTCCTTGCAGGACCCCAGATTTTCGACCCACGTGGGAGTTTCCTCAGCTGCAGCTTGCGTGTTACAGACATGTGGGAGAAGCTGACGGAAACATCTACGGTTAACTGCCCGTAAACCCCAGAGCCGCAGCCCTGGTCCCCAGCTTGGCTCTTTCCTCTCCATCTCTGCAGTGGGTTTTCTGTCCTCCTCAGAGTTTCAATCCCCTCTCCCTCCCCCTGGCACCCCCAGCTCTCCAGTCTGGGGCCAGGCCTCCGGAAGCCCGGGGCAGCCCGCCCAGCCGAGCCCCGTCTTGGCATGTAAGGGAGAGCTTCGCGCCGGGTGTGCTGGAATGAGAGAGCCGTGCCCATGTCCTTGGGGAGAGCAGAGATTTATCAGGTAGAAAAATGATTGAATTCTTTTGTGTGTGTCTTTTTAAAACTGGATAAAATCACCTCCAAATTATGCTGGCTTTCAGAAGCTGGAGGGAAGAGGAAATTGAGTATGTGCTTTTCTAAGTTCTGGGGTATTGATTGGGGACTAATGGAGGGAAATGGATAATTGGCTAATTGATCAGGCAATTTATATCCTCAAACAATCCCCAGGTCGCGGGGGGCCCCCCTGCTGGAGACGGCCAGTTTCCTTATTAGATCCGTCAAGATGAAGAAGGCTGGAGACCTCGGTCCGTGTCCCCTCCGGTATCAGAGTCCCCAAGACCACTGGTCAGTTTGATGACGGTTTAGAAGGACTCACAAAGCTCAGAAGACCTGTTGCACTCTGGGCTTCCGTTTACTGCAGCGGAAGGATGCGACGAAAACCAACAAAGGACAATGGGACACGCGGCAGAGCCCAGGCATGATCTTTTCGATGTTCCCTTCCAGGGACGTCATACAGACAGCACTCCGCGCTCCCGGCAGAACGTGTGGCAGCAGGACGAATGCCCACCAGCCGGGGATGCTCACTTGGGACTTGGCGTCCCGTGTTTTTATTGGGGGTCACGTAGGCGTAAAGCACCCCAAGGGCTGGCCTTGGCTGTTGAGTGTCCAGCCTCCCTCCCAACCGGAGTCAGGCTGATGATGGAGTGTGGCCCAGGCCCGCAGGCCTGCAGAGACGCGTTTAGCAGAAGATGCCCGTGGCTTAGCCCTTACCTCGGGTCAAGGCCAAGTCCTGAGATGGGGAACACAGTAGGCTTTGGACAACCTGGGCTAATGAGTTAACCCTTTTCTGCCTGGGAGCCGTGACAGCCGGGGCGGGGGAGAGGAGATTTCTGATTCACGAAACATGATTTTCTCATCTTTTTTGTAAATCCTCTGTCAGTTCTGTCTCCCTAGACAGAACTAGTCCGTTGACCATACTGAATCATTTCTGCAAGGTTTGCCAACAATAATTAAAAAAAAAAAAAAAAGGCAAAAAACCACAAACTTCATTTCAGAGCAGTTTAGATCTCACATGAAATTGCCAAGAGATGGGGACCTGGGGGGCTCAGTGGGTTGAGCCTCTGCCTTCAGCTCAGGTCATGATCTCAGGGTCCTGGGATCGAGCCCCGCATCGGGCTCTCTGCTTGGCAGGGAGCCTGCTTCCATCTCTCTCTCTCTGCCTGCCTCTCTGCCTGCTTGTGATCTCTGTCAAATAAATAAATAACATCTTAAAAAAAAAATGCCAAGGGAGTTCCCAAATCCCCTTGCCCCCAGGTTCCCTACTGTGAACGTCCTACTTCAGAATGCTACGTGTGTTCCCATGAAGGAACCACGATGAACTTATCATGATTACCTGAAGGTCATACTTCACTCAGATTTCCTCAGTTTTTACCTAATGTCCTTCTTCTGTCCCAGGATTGCATTCAGGATGCCACATTACAGTTAAAGATTTTATTTATTTGACAGAAAGAGAGAGAGAGAAAGAAAGAGCACAAGCAGGGGGAGCAGCCTGCAGAGGGAGAAGCAGGTTCCCCGCTGAGCAGGAGCCTGACACAGGACTTGATCCCAGGACCCTGGAATCATGACCTGAGCCAAAGGCAGACGCTCAGCCATCCGGGCCACCCAGGCGTCCCGACCACATCACAATTACCCATCATGGATCCTTAGGCTCTAGGCCATGACAGTCTCTCAGACTTCCCTTGGTCTTGACGACCTTGATAGTTTCCAAGAACACCAGTCAATATTTTTCCTAACGTTCCTCGGTTGGAATTCGTCTGTACTTTTCTCATGATTAGACCGGCGTTGTGGGTTTTTGGAAGAAGTCCGAGTATAGAGTGTGACCCTCACCACGTTACATCAAGGGAACACACCGTCAACATGACGTAGCACCGTGATGTTAAGCTTGGTCATCGGCTGAGGAAACCCTGGTCAGGTTTCTGCCTATCAAGTGGCTCTTCCTCTTTGGAAGGACGTCACCAAGTACCCCACACCCAAGGAGTGGGGGGCTATGCACCCCTTCTGGAGAATGGGGCATGCGCACACATTATTTGGAATTCGGAACGGAAGAGTTGACTCTCCTCTCCCATTTATTTTTAGTTCAATCGTTTATTGACTTATACCAGTATGAACTCAGAGATATTTGTTTTATGCTTGTGTTACAATCCTGTACTATTTTGTTTGTTTTCTTGCTCAAATGGTTCCAGCTTTGGACTTTGGGAACTCTTTTATTTAGTCTCTGTGGACCTTGTGGCTTACCCCCATTGTTAGGGGTTTTGTGTTTATTTGTTTGTTTGTAGCATTTCTTTCCTTTCTGCTAGAAGAAGAGGCTTTGGGCTCATCTCATATATTTCTTGCCTCCACAGAATCAGCCAGTTCTCCAAGGGGTCACCATTTTTAACCCTGTACCTGTCATCCTGAAATTGCTGGATGTCCTATGGAAAGGTGCCTTAAGACCATGTAATCTATCCCCCCCAAGTCATGGATGGGGAAACTGAGGCTAGAAGGAGGTGGGTAGACACTGGCCACCATCCTGTGTCTCCAGGTGGACTGGTCTTCCCACCATTCCGTGATAATGTCCTTGCCTCATTTTTATCTGCAGATGTAGAACAAGAAAAGATTGGGTTGCCTCCAAGACCGCTCCTGGAAATTGCTTTCTGGAATAAATTTTTATTAGAACTTGCCTTCATGTTATTTTCCTTTTCTCCAAAAGAGTCGAGGACTGAAATAAAACTTCTGGTTAGTGAAAACACCCAGCAAACGCCGCTGCTGCTTAATGAAAGTCTTGCTGGATATGCTCAAAGCTAGAGCCCTCTGATGAGCCAATTTAATACTGTGCCTTCTTCTATACAGGCATTTGGTTACATTTTCTTTTTATAAAGCCATTAAATGTTTGATAATAATTGTTCCCATGGATACTGTAAATTTCATTTTCTTAGGAAAACACCCGTTCTTGCATTTACTAATATATTTACTGCATAATTTATTTTAACGCTGAGGGATGTAGGGAAGGCAAAAAGCAGACAGGATTCTAGAAGGACGCCGTTCCGTGATCCGGACAGCATAGGACAACCCAAGGCCCCAACCTGGGCTCCAGGATAGGAAGACTATTAAGGGGTGAATGGAGGAGCAGCCTGTGGACAGGGCAATCATCCAACCTGAACCAAACCTGTACTTTGATGGGGATCCTCCTTGGGTCATTCAAGAAAAACAAGACCCCCAGGTAGTATGGCCAGTGTGATTGTGAGTAGCTCATCACGATGTCTCGACTCTTTGGGGGATGAACATGAAAAGGTTTCATTTTCCCAAAAACTGTGCTCTGGGAGTCCCCTGACCGGCTAGATTCCTGTAATGACAGTGTGACTCTGTAAGGTATCTATCTGACTTATGGGAAGAGCTTCATTTGGTTTTTAAGATTTGATCTTGTTCATTTTATGACCGTAATTTCATGTTCTATTCAAATGCCTTAAAGAGCTGTTCCTCTCACCCCTCCTCCTACCCAACACTGTCTCTAGCGACTGCGTGTCTTCTCTCTCCCTCTCTCTCTCTCCCTCCCCTGCTCTCTCTCTCTCTTTCTCTCTTCTTGTCTCTGTCTTTTCCCTCTTCCCTGCTCTTGCTCTCTCTCTTTCTGTCCCTCCCCTTCCCTGCTTTCTCGCCCCCCTTCCTTCCTCCGTCCCCTCCTCTTCTCTTTCTCTCTCCTTCCCTCCCCTGCCTCTGCCTGTCCCCCAGGAGTCCTCCCCTCAGGGTTCCTCTCTCCTCACCCACACTTCCCGTGGTGGTGCTATCTATGTTTCAGAGAATGATCTTCAACAAAATCTTCTGCCAAGTTCCTTCTACCCAGCGTGAACTCTTGCCCTGCCGAGCGGTGGGCACATAGGTAGCCTCCCGCCGGCACCCTGTCCCAGCACCAGCTTCTCTCTCTCCAGTTCCCTTGTCTCTGCCCCAGCAGCAAACAGGATTCAGACCAGACATGACGGTGGAGTCCAGTGTGGGAGGGTCTCGTGCCCCGGTCTCAAAGCATGGTCCTGGGATGAAACTCCCATGTCCCAAAGAAAAGGCAGGGCAGGGATGTCCTCCTCACTCCGTCTGCCTTCTCTGACCTTGCCTGTGATAATGGAGAGACCCCACTCTCAATGGCACGGGGACTCCCCTGTCACATCCCTCTGGGCAGGAAGAACTCTCCATCATTCCCTCCCCATCTTGGATCTGGGGCCATCTCCGTGGATATTAAGGACATGTGGGGACCAAGGCCAGCACGGAGGTTCTCAAAGTGTGACCCCAGGGTCACCGCTGCAGCACCCCCAGGGAACCTGATAGAAATGCCAGTTTTCAGGTCCCACCCCAGATCTCCTGAGCCAGAAACCCCCAGGGGGTGGGGCCAGAGTCCTGTGTTTTAACAAGCCTTCCAGGTGATTCGAACCAGCTCTGCTAACGCGTGAGCACTGTTGCTCCCAGGTGCCAAGGATCTCCCCCCTTTATTTTTCAGCCGTGCCTCTGAGCCTATACATTCAACTTTAAATCCAACTTCCAAGCTGTTGAAGTGACTCTCTAAGTTCCTATGGCTACTTAGTAGCCCTGTTTGAAAAGGTGGCGTCTACACTGGAGGCTAGTGCTCTCTCGCGACCTCTAGTGGAGCCGTGGCCGCAGTGCAAGGGGAGCATCCGCTCCAAACCCACGGAAGGAAAGTGGTTTCTTCTACTCAGAAGTCTTCTGACACCAGATGTTCGGGCTTTTCCACAGCAAGCAGTTCTCCCATTCTTGGCAGACCACAACTGGATGTCCTACAATTTAACTCAGTTCTGGCACGAACTGCCCAGGGTCAGCACAGAACCCCAAGGTTAAGGGCTCCATCCCACAAGACTCCATCCCCCCCCACCCCAGCAGACCCCCGCCCCCACCCTGAGACACCAGTCACTAGTCCCAGCCACAATCCCCTCCTCAGGTTTAAAAATTTGCTAGAACAGCTCACAGAATCCAAGGAAACCGTTTCTTCGTTGTTATCAATTTATTACAAAAGACATTTTGTTTTCTTAAGAACATATTTATTTGAATGAGAGCACATGAACAGGGGGAGGAAGAAGCACACTCCCCACCAAGCAGGAAGCCTGACCTGGGGCTCAAGCCCAGGGCCCTGACATGATGACCTGGGCCAAAGCCAGACATTAACTGACTGAGCCACCCACGCACCCCTACACGAGGTAGTTTAAAGACACAAATGAACAGCCACATGGAGAAAGGCAGAGGGTGAGGTCCAGAGGGTCCCGAGTGCGGGAACTTCTGTCCCCATGGGGCTGGAATGGGTCACCCTCGGGCTAAAATCGCAGGGGAGGGCTGTTCACCGATCCTGAACTCTCTGAAACCCTTCGGGGTACGGTTTTGATGGAGGCATTACTGGCTAAGCAGGACTGATTAAGTCATTGCCCTTGGCAATCAAGTCAATCTCCGGCTCCCCTCCCTGGCCCAGAGGTGGGGTGGGGGGAGGGGGTGCTAAGAGTCCCAACTCTCTAATTACATGTTGGGCTCCTCTGGCAATCAGCCCCCCATCTTCAGGTGCTTCCCAAAAGCCACCTCATTAAGATAAAAGATGTGTGGTTGCAAGGGGCTTGTTACGCATCACAAAAGATGCTCCCTTTAATCGCTCCAGAGCTGCTTCAGGAGTGGGCAGAAACCAAACATTTTAATGGAAGAAGCTCCCATTGTTCTTATCAGTTAGGAAATTACAAGGGTATTAGGAGCCCTGGCCAGGAGCCAGGGACAAAAGACCAAAATAATGTATTTCTTTTTAGACACAGTATCACAACACACTGTCAGGGTTCATCAGGCTGAGCGTCAACAGAAGCTCCTGGCTCGAAGGGATTCAGCGGGGACCCATCCAAACCACAAAGCCTGAGAGCGTGTCCCCGAGGACACGCAGGGGCTCCTCCCCAGGAGAGGCTGGCCACCAGATGTCCCCAATGCAATCGGCAACACGAGAAAAAGAAACCGTGTGCTGAGCCGGGAAATTAATCAGGTCACACTGAACTGTTAACATGGCGTTGGCTTCACACTCACATTAGGGGAGAACAAAGGAACCCCTAGAGTTTAAGTGACTCGTTCAGAGTCCCCTGGCCAGAGCTTTGCTTACGAGGATCCTGGGCTTCCTGGGATTTCTAGAATCCTCTCCAGCACACCATGGTGTCGTTTTAAGAGTAAACCAAACCAAACGAAACCCGTTTAACCCGTTTCTAAAATGTTTTCCTGCCTGTGAACGATCCATGTGAACCCAGCAGGTGCACCAATTGGGGGTTTACAACGCAGCTGGCCAGCAGAGAAGCCATTTGTGACAACACATGTCGTGCTGAGACATTTGCCTGTCCCCTGCATTTATCCCGGGCTGTGAGTGGCTCCAGTGGTCTGTGGGCTGCCCTGACAAAGTGCCCCGGATTGGGGGGCAGGGGGGCGGGCTTAAACAACAGAAATGAATTTTCTTAAACTACTGAGGCTGGGAGTCCCAGATCAAGGTGCGGGCAGGGTTGGTTTCTCCAGACGCCTCTCTCCTTGCCTTGCAGAGGGCTGTCCCCTCTCTGTGTCCTCACACTGCCTTCCCTCTGTGCGTGTACCCCCCCCCCCGCCGCATTCCCTCCTCTCCTTATAAGGACCCCCGTCCCATCAGATCATCCCCTCTTACGACTCATTTCATCTAACTTATCTATTTAAAGTCCATATCTGCGAGTGCAGTTCCACTGGGGGTTAGTACTTCAACCTGTGGATTTGGGGGGAGGACACAATCCAGTCCAGAACAGGGGCAGAAGCAACAAAGACAGAGCTCAAACTCCTCTGGCCAACCCCCACCTCACCCTGTAGGGACGGCTCAATGTCCCTGTATCCTGGTGCCCTCACTCACTGGGCCTCTCTCCACCTATCCCCATCCTTTACCTCCATAGCACTTAGCCTAACCATAGTCACGTCTTTATGAGCACGAGTGTTCATCTATTGTCTGCTTCGGGGCCTGTCTGCGTTGTTCCCTGCGGCATTCCCAGCACTTGGCAAAGTATGCAGCGCATAGCAGGTGCTCAATAAATACTTATGGAATTAATTAATTAATCAGTGCTTACTTCTGTGTTAAAGAAAAAGTCCGAGCCTCCACCTTGGCAACATTTGGGTTAGATGCAACTAAAAAACACAAAGAGTTTCTTTTTTTTTAATCCTCAAGCATCATTTTCCAATAACTTCAGCCGGTCCAGCATCCGGCCCCATCTCCTACCTGACAAATGCCTAAGTGATGGACAGTTCGAGAGAGAGGACAGTGAGAGCAGATCAATGATTCTGTAATTTGATGTTGCAGACAGAACATCAAAGGACAGTCTGAATTCGGGGCTGGGGTGGCAGTGGGAGCCACAGAATTACAGAAAGCCACGACGGGGACATGGCTGATGTGGGGAGGGGTCTGAGTGTGATGTTGGGGACATGCCACCTTCCTAATGAAGCCGCCCACCCTGGGCAGTCCTGCTCTGCCCACCTTGATGCCCAATTCCTCCGTGGGATTAGGTGTGTTCTGTTGTCCCCCCACCACCTGGACAGACAGACATCAGCTGATACACCTTTTGTTTTGCCCTTGGGCGTTCTGCCTTTACTAGGACTCCTCTCTCCAAAAGCCTCTCTTGGATACAACTCAGTGTCCTTGCGGTCATTAGCATTGTGGCCAGTCCCGACGTCAGTGCACACACGGTGCAATTTTTACCACGCAGAACAATGCCTTTAATGGTGTGGCACCAGCGATCCTTCTACGTTCCTCTCAGGGGGGTCAGAAACCCAGCAGGCTCAGGACCACTGGTGCCATTTGGTTAGAAATGCACTATTCCAGGAGCCCCCCCTCCCCAGCCACAGAATCAGAACCTGGATTTTCAGCATCTGCAGGAGACTCATAGGCAGATGGAAGTTTGAGAAGCTCTTCCCCAGAAAGTTCCCCGCATGCGGTTTCTACTGATGACGGCATCGCAGAATGAGCGCACCATGGGATCCCACCACTCCCTTTGGGGGGGGCGGGTAGGGCACCAGGTTTGATGTACTGCTCCCCGCTAGTGTAATGAAATAATATAACCAGAAACGGTATGTCCAGGATCTCTCATGTTTGTCTAATCATTAAAGATTTTTAATGGGGGGAACTTTCTCACCAAAAAGTAATGAGCTTAGGTATCATTTAAATCTCCCATTTTGGAGGCAAAGTAACAGTTTGACTCCTGGTCAGGTAAAAGGCGTTGGCGCCTGAATTGGGACCCAAGGTACGTCGTTATCTTCCTCCCAGGGTCTAAGTGTAAACCCCGAGGAGACTCTCACGACAGAGAAGGCACGGAGACATCCCCTGGAGAAGCTCAAGGTCATCTGGGCTCGTGCCACATTGTTTCAGTCTCTTTGACAAGTTTATCAAATCAATACTCATCTTCCAAGATCACAGGATCACGTGACAACAGAGCTGAGGTTGCCGCACGGTGTGGATTGTGAAGTAGTCATTCGGCTTTTTCTCCGAAAGCCCTTTCCGTGTCTTTACCCAGTTGAGATCCACAGAAAGCCCCTTGGAGCGAACTGGTGAGCATGGGTGGGGGCGGCGGTTGGAGGCAAGCTTGGAGGAATGTCCACAGGTGTCCCCAGAGAAGGTCTGAGGAAACAGGTCTGTGAGCCTGAGACCCTGAACTTCCGTTTGGCCCGGAGCCCTCTGGCCAGGATTGGAGACGTCCCCATGGGAGACGGTCTAACATGGTGGTCAAGGTCACCTGGGGCAGATCCTGGGTGATTCCTGTGTGAACTGGGGAAAGTTACCACTGTGGAGGATGAGAAAATTAAGGCCATCCCACCTCAAGTTTAGCTGATGTGGGAAACAGAGGGAGAAGAAAATCATTAAAATTCCACACCTATTGACAAGACCTTGAAACAGACAGAGTGGCTGTCCCCTGGGGACTTAACTGCCCTCACCTTGAGATTTTGCTAAGGACAATCCTAGCCTGACCGACCCCCTACCCCGACAGGTCCGACCAGAATCCTGTAAGTCTACTCTAACAATTCCTTTAGGAAACTTTATTTCTAAACCTCCAAGATAGTGTCGAGAATCATTCCCAAGTATATGACCCACTGATACACATCTAAAGGGTCTCACAAGAAGATTTTTTTTAAAGATTTTATTTATTTATTTGACAGACAGAGAACACAAGTAGGCAGAGAGGCAGGCAGAGAGAGAGAGAGAGAGAAGCAGGCTCTGCACTGAGCAGAGAGCCTGATGTGGGGCTTGATCCCAGGACCCTGGGATCACGACCTGAGCCGAAGGCAGAGGCTTAACCCACTGAGCCACCCAGGCGCCCCCACAAGAAGATTTTTATTATTGGTAATGAATAACCTTTTCCTCAGACAAGAGCTAGCCTCTCAAGGTCCTGGAGACCTCACTTCCAGAATTCCTTAGAGACTTACATCATCCATAACCCCCTTTGTCCTCACCCACCGCCGAGTCCACCCCTACTCTGCCTTTAAAAACTCTGACTGTAATCTGGCTCGGGGTCCAAGTCCCTACTCTGCTGTGTTGGGTATACTTGGGCCCAAGCTTAAGCTTGTCAAATAAGCCCTCCTGTGATTGCATCGGTGCTTGGCTCCTTGGTGGTCTCTCAGACGCGAAAACTCGGGCATAACAAACACCAGGCTCCGGGCCTCAGTTTCCTCCTCTATTAAACAGTCCAAGCATCAGAGAGTTGTTAGAGAATTTCACTCATTCATTCATTCACTCATTCATTCATTCGTGAAGACAATGCCAGGCACGTACAAGACGTCATTCGACTTTTATCATTATTATTATTTCACCAAGAACTTTATTCACTAGACTTGAAGCCCTGAGGGTTTCAACCAGTTTGTCTTGTCCTTGGGGTCCCCAGGCCTGCCAGGCTGCTGCACCCGATGGGTGCTAAACGAGTCTTCAAACCAAGGATGTGGGATCATGGGTTGCTCTGGCTGAGACGATCCTGGGGATTTCTTCTAAGCACAGAGGAACAAAAGGGAGGTAATAAACAAAAGGAAGTCCAGGGGAGACCCGCCATTAAAAATAACATGTATTCATTGAAGCAGGACGCTTTGCAAAAAGGCTTGGATATCACGAGTCCAAAGAGGAGCTTAAGACAGAGCGAGGGGCCAGGGGTACGCACAGAGTGGGGGTGACCTGTGCGGAGCCTCCACTCCGTGGAGGGGGAAGGAGAGAGAGAGCAGCTGGGGGGCCCTGGACCCCAGCCGACAGCCGGGGGCACAGATGGGCGGCCCGAGCGCCCGCCCTCTCTCTCTCCCCCAGGATGGTACCCCCCACTCTAGCCTGTGCTACTGCAGTCAGTCGTGAAGTCGGCGGTGCGGTTGGTGCTAGGAGTCCCTTTACACGGCGGTAGCTGTGTGGGAACCTGGTGTGATTCAGCAGAGGAGGGAGAGCCACCTGTGGGCACAGCCCCAAGGATGACACGGTCCTGGTGCAGCCCGAGCCCTCTCCCGAGCTTCTCCCTCTTCAGCCCTTAGCCCCGCGGGGCTCCACGTCCCCCTGAGATGAGTGCGGAGTGGGGAGGGAGGTGGCCATGGTCAGAGGGACGGATGTACGTCCCCCAAATCTGAGATGTGAAGAACTCCTGGTGGAACCGCCCATCGGAGAAGCATCCAGGAGGGGGCATACCCTCCAGAGGCCACCTCCTGTCCCCATCCGGTTCTGTTTCTGCCTCTCCAGCCTCCCCAGGACCAGTCTCAGCAGCTCTGCGTGAAGTCCAGCTCTCTGCCTCCAACTCTGTCAGAACTCGGGGTGCTTCAGACATGGGGCCCCAAATGCAAAGAAGGTGTTCCCATGTGTGAAAGCAGTGGAGGGGGGGATCTCTGTCACTCCCGGAGATGCCAAGAGGAGGCTGGGGGCATCAGTAGGGCAAGGCGGGGCGGCTCCTGGGGCAACTCATAGGTACATTGAAGGGGGACCCATTCTGAGCCTCCAGTCCTGATTGTCTTTGAGGCACACTCTCTGCTTCCCCCAGGCCTGAGCGGAGCCCAAGATAGCAGAGCGCAGACAGCCTGGGAATGAGGGTACCATCAGCGCCTCTGTTCATTCCCCGCCCCCTTAATTCTGGTAAAATACACACAACAGAATTTGCCCTTAGTGACATTTGGTGCATTCACAGCATTAGCCGCACCACTCACTTCTTCCAGGACATTCCCATCACTCCGAAAGTAAACCCCATACCCATTAAGCAGTCATTCCCTATTATCCGCCCCCCGTCCCACGCCCCCCCACCAGTCCCAATAACCTATCATCTGCTTTCTTTTTTTTTTTTAAGGTTTTATTTGTTTATTTGAGAGAGAGACAGAGAGAGTGTGAGAGGAGAGTCAGAGGGAGAAGCAGACTCCCCGCCGAGCAGGGAGCCTGACGCGGGACTCGATCCCGGAACTCCAGGATCATGATCCGAGCTGAGGGCAGTCACTTAACCAACTGAGCCACCCAGGCGCTCCTATCATGTGCTTTCTGTCTCTGTGGATTGACTCGATCTGGACATTCCACGTACAATAAGTGACATTTGGGTCTGGCTTCCTCGAGCCTCCTAACGTGTCCCACGTCATCCATGCTGTGGCACGGATCAGGTCTCCGCTCTTTTTAGTGGCCGAACAGTATTCCAGCATGTGGACATACTGAATTCTGTTTATGCACTTGTCGGTGCCCGCGCATCTGGGCTGTTCCCACCCTCTGCTCCTGTGAGTAACGTTACTGTGAGTGTTTGCGCACAAGATCTGTTTGGGCGTCTGTCTTCAAGTCTGGGGTCTACACCCAGAAGAGCCATTGCTGGATTGGGTGGTAATTCTGTTCCCATTTTTGAGGGGTCACACGTTTTCCACAGACCTGTTTTTCAATCATTATTTCTTTCTTAAGACTCACCCCAGCGTTCTGCTACCTGCAGCTAGGGGTAGGGGCAGCTCGGGGCAGACGCCGTGCCAGCCCTGGGTCGGATTCCCACGAACTCTAAGGCAAGGATGAGTAACCTCGTTATACAGATGGAGGGAAACTGGCCCAGAGAAGGAGAGAAAATGTCTACCTGCCTCTCACCCACCTTTGTACCTCTCCTTCTTCTAAATGTCTCCGTGACCTCCTCGTGGAGGGATTGAGGGGAGGGAGAGGGAGAAGAGTGGAGCAGCTGTTCTGATTGGGAAGACCCAGATTGGCGGTGAGGGGGATGACCCGACTGACATGATGGTTTCTCAGCGATGACCTCAGTATTTTCAAAAACAATGATGCGTCTGTCCGTCGGCAGGTGGATGGATAGAAGATATGATGTGATATACGTACAGTGGAATTGGACTCAGCCATCAAAAAGAATGAAATCTTACCACTTGCCACGACGTGGATGGAACTAGAGGGTATGAGGCTGAGCGAAATAAGTCACAAATACCATATGATTCCACTCATGTGCAGAATATAAGAAAGAAAACAGGTGAACCCAAGGGAAGGGGAGGAAAAGTAAGATGAAAACAAAGCGAGGGTTGCTGGAGGGGAGGAGCGTGGGGGACGGGGTCACTGGGTGATAGGCATGAAGGGGGCACGTGACGGAACAAGCACTGGGTGTTCTATGCAACTGTGAATCACTGACCTCTACCCCTGCAATGAATAATACACTATATGTTAATTAAATTGATTTTAAATTAAAAAAAAAAAGTGTTGCATGCTCTCTTCTCTGATAACAAAGCAAGAAAACTAAAAGCAAATACTGTGTGTTAAGTAAAACCTCCCCCAAACAGTGAAAATGTTTAAGGGTTCAATTCTCACGGGAACACTGGTCTGGGGGGAGCCTCAGGGGCCCCCAGCCAGGCTGGATGGGGGCATCTGGGAGATCCCGGGGAGCCCAGAGGCCCCTTTCTGCACAGTCTTGAGGACCGACATGCATTTCTGTACAAGCTTTCCCAAAACTGGTTCCCATGACTTTCTCCCATCTTGTCAGGGCCACAGGCATGGGCGGGTCCACAAGAATGAGCCATCGACCAGGCTGGGCTGGGACATTTAAGGGCTCCCGGCGCAGTCACCCGGAAGCCGGAGTCTGGTGCCTCCTGAATGAAGCCGAACAGATTCGGGAACTGATCTGTGAAGGAAGTCGGTAAAACCACAAAACCATCTGACTGTGGGAGGATTGAGTGCAGGCACCCCGGGGACACAGGTGGGCGGGGAGATGCACGGAGAGCGGCAGGACCGCGGAGCTGGCTGTCCCCGGGGGCCTGCACGCCTGGAGCAGGAAGCCGTCTGCGTAGATGCCAGCTGCAGCAGCCACCGCTTCCGTGCACGCACATGTGACCCCCGGCAGGCCCCGTGCCCCGAGCTTCACGGGGACTCCTGAACTCCTGCAAACAGCAGTCCTATCCGGTCTGCACTGTTCTTTGTCCCACCAGGTGGAGGAGAAAAGTAAACTGAGGCATGAAAAAGGTCACGAAGCTTGTCGATGGTGGAGCAGGTGCCCGGAGCCGCCCTCTAGGGGAGCCGCAGCCCTGAGCCCCAGCCAGGAGGAGTGAGGCTGCCCAAGCCCCACCTGTACCCCCCGCCGCCATCATCTTGTCCTTGAAGATGCCAGCTGGAAGGAACTTGGCTGGTCTCGGAGGGAGGGAGCGCAGACAATGAAAGGCCACCTGCCCTGAAGCGGGGACACTCAGGCCTCGGGCTGCCCTGGGGCGCAAAGCCACGCCAGGTGCCAGGTGACTGGGGGAGGAGCCTCCGGTTAGCTCCGCTACCTGAGGACAAAGGGAGGGAGCCCCCACCGCCACTGCAGGCCCACACGAGACTGAGCTGGGCAACTCGATCTTCTCCTGTCTGCTGGGTAGTCCTGAAGCAGCGAGATGGGGAGGGCAGAGCCAGGGAGGGGTCCCTCTGCCTGAGCCCCGCCCCCAGCCCTACTCAGACCACAGTTGGGACATCTGTCTCCTCACCCACAGGCTGCATTACGGGGCTCCCTCCAATGCCCTAGGTGGAGACTTTGCTCCTCTTTTGTTCCCTTCAATGCCTGGGCACCTGGTCACGGCAGCCAGTCTCCTTCCTAAAGACCCCACATGTGGGGCGCCCGTGGGGCTGGGGGCCCTCTCAGCAGCCCCAAACCCTACTACAGCCATTCCATGCCCTCATCTCCCAGGCCACAGAGCCACCCACGGGAAGATCTGACTGGAGACCTTCCCCGTGGACATGCTCCCCGTACCGGAGGCTCCATGGGAGCAGGGAGCCCGGCCACCCTGGCACCCGCCCTCATGGGAGGCAGAAGCAGCCATCGAGTCTGTCGGTGGGGTAAGGCATAGGCTCTCACACCCGCCTACCCACGGGCTCCTGCATTTAAAGAGGCTCGTTGTGTGGCTGTGGAGCATGGGCTCCAGGGTCTGCCCGCCACGAGCTGACTTCCACCAAGTTATTTAACCACTCTGCGCCTTGGTTTACCCCGCTGCACAATAGAGGTGATGATCCACGTCTAGCGTAAGGTGGATGTGAAGATTCCGTGTTAGCGCAGACAGAGGGCACTGGGCCAGCCGGGTACCCCCACGCAAGAACGAAGCTGACAGCTCCCTCCCAGCCGAACACAAAAACGGAGTCCAGATGGATGAGAGACTTAATGCTAAGACTGAAAACTACAGAAGTCTCAGAAGAACACAGCAGCCAATCTTTACAACCTCGGGTTAGGCAAAGCCTTCTTAGATGTGACAGAAAACGCACAGTGACAAAAGCACAAATAAGCAAATCGGATTTCATGGAAGCTGAAAATGACCTACGCTTCAAAAGGCGCCTTCTGGGAAGTGCAGACAGCCCCCGGCACGGGAGAGAACAATTGCAAATCAGATTGTCCGGCACATTGTATCTGGCACAGATTTTTAAAAACCCTCAGCATTCAACAGCAAAAATAACAATTAGCCCAATTTAAAAGGGGGCAAGAATTCTGAATAGACATTACATACACTAATGGCCAATAAGGATGGAACAAGGTGCCTTTCAGTCATTAGAGTAGTTAGACAAACGTAAATCAAAACCACAAAGAGTTACTACTTCCCACCCACTGGGATGGTTCCAATAATTAAAAAAAAAAAAAGATAGACAATAACTAGTGTTGGCAACGATCTAAGGAAATCAGAACTTTCAGAAGTTGCTGGAAGGACTGTTAATGGCGGAAGACGGTCTAGCAGCTCCTGGAACAGGTGACCATGGCATTATGCTGTGACTCAGAAATCCCTCTCCTAGGTGAGAATACAGACCAGTGTGCGCCCAAAATGTTCACCAGTGTATGCAAGCGTTCACAGCAGAATTGTTCATGTAGTGGCCAGAACATGGGAACAGCCCAAATGTCCATCGACTCACGAAAGGGTTAACAAAGTGTCCTGTGATCCACACAGTAGGGTAATATTTGGCCATAAAAAAAAAGCACGCGGTGAAGACCCATTCTGGGACACAGGTGTGTCTCGGAAGCAGCGTGCGAATTGTAAGAAGCCCGTTCACCGCCCAAGATCCCAGTCCTCATCCTGTGTGGGCAGAGGAGACCAGAAACCCTCGGGGCCTCTGGCTACTCAGCTTGCCGCCTGCTGCTCCTGCGGGAGGTGCCCCCGGGGTTCTCTGACATCATAGTACAGGACGGACCATCTGCTGCGCTTCCCCGGCATTGCCAGGAGGTGGACCCCTCAAATTCGTGCCCTTCCCTGCAGCTGGGGGGACACAACAGCCGGGACACAAGCCCCGCCCAGAACCAAAGACCCCCAGCACGGAACAGTCGGAGCTTCCCTTTCCCTGCGTTTCATCCCCAAACCCCATTTATACCCCACGTTCTGGGTAATGGGTGCGCACCGAAGATGGTAAGTTTAGTAACAGCGAGGAGAGATGCCAGTTAGAAGGAGAAATAGGAGGGCTTCGGGGTCAGTGAGAGCCGTGTTCAAATCCTGGCTCTGCCACTGACTGGTGTCACCTTGGGACCTTTGATCTCTGACCAGGCAGAGCAGCCAACTTCCCAGCACTGGGAAAACCCAATTCCAGAGGCAGAAATGTTCACACAGAAGTGCGAAATAGTGCGCGGGACACCCCAGTCCAATCTGACGTACAGATGGCGTGGAACAGCCGTCGTCACAAGAAACCCACTCTCCTGATTTAAACCTGACATGACCATAAACACCTGAAACCAGACTGATGCTCCCTGTCATCAAATCCGAGGCCAGCCTCTCCCTGTCGCTCCCGCCATCCCCGCCCGCCTCTGCAGCGCAGATGCTGGGGACCCTTCTGTCTGGATTTCCACCTTCTCTCCCCCTGCTCCCAAGGTGTGAGCGCGTCCTCCCTCCCAAAGCCCCGTTCTGAATTCTCTTCCTTCCTCCAGTCTTTGATGCTCCTCCCGTGGGTGGGCTCCTCCCTCCCGGGACTCTAACAATACCTACGGGCTGACAACTCTCCAAAAGACATCGTTTCCCCAAATGGCCCATGCCAGTGTTAGCCACCACCTCACAATCAAGCCACAAGAAGCCAAAAGGATGGCCTTTTGTGTTTTCCATTCTGGGTCTCCCATGTCAGTCTCCAGCACGCCATCCTGCCAGTCGTCCGTTCATCTTCGAAGCCTGTTTCCAATTAGCCAGATCTACCCCTGCAACGTCGCCTTCATGCCCCCCCCCCATGCCATTCTCCTGTTATCCCTTCCCACACAACGATCGATTCCCAAATTCAGTGACATTAAACAAGAACCGTTTTGTTAGGCTCCCAGACTCTGCGGGTCAGGAATTCGGGCAGGATGTGGAGGGATTGGCTCGTCTCTGCTCCAGGGTCTTTAGCTAGAAGACTCCAAGACTGGGGGTGTCCCAGTGGAGGGCTGGAATCTTCTGAGGGCTTGTTCACTCGCAGGTGTGGCATTTCATGCTGGCTGTCAACTGGGATCCCAGCGCCATCGAGCAGAACAACTACGCATGGCGTCTCCCCGGGTCTGCTAGGGCTTCCGCACAGCATGGCAGCTGGGCGCTAGCTGCCTGCACCTCAAGAAAGCCAACCGGAAATCGCATCACCTTTCATGACCTTACCCTGGAAGTCATAGTGTCTCTTCTGCCACAGTCAGAAGAGCATCCAGATTCAAGGGAAGGGACCGTAGACCTCCAGGCTTGATAGGAGGGTTATCAAAGTCTAAGAAGGGCATGTGGGATGGGAACACTGTGGCAGCCACTTTGGGAGAAACACAGTCCGCCATGACTCCTAACCGGTTTTCGATCTCTGAGAGCCCAGTGGAGCCAAGATCGGAGGGGTCGGTTGTGCTCCCCACATATCTACTGGCTCGTGTTGACCTCCTCTCAAAGAGAACAGTAGCTTGGCTCTCCACTGCTAGGAAAACAATCCAAGATCCTGGCTAATTTAGCCCCAGGTTTTTTGACGAGCTCATCTTTAAGGGCTTCTGTGTGATATTCATATCGGATGATTTGGTGTCCTTGAGTTTGTCCTGAATTATAAATACTTCCTTCCCTTACCCTGGGCTGATTCCCAACTGGGATTGTTGTTTTGAAATCAGTATGGGTCTGAAGGCAATGTTTACCAAGTGGCTTATCTTAGCTTAGGAAGATGAGAAATAAAAAGAACCACTTCCCACTGAGTGACAGTTACCCGCCCAGGAGCGGCTGACAGCTGTCTGTGACTGTCTGTGACGATATGGCTATGCCTCGTGCTTGTCACCTTTACCCCCCAGAAAAGTCCTCGCCACTGCCCCCAATCCTGCCTGCTCTGTGGGGTCCCCTTCTCTGTGCCATCTTTAAACATCCTTCCTTCCCAGGGGCCGTCTTTCTGGCGGTGGGAGACACCGATTCCCACCATAAAGCTGTGACAGCCTGAAGGTCTGTCTGACTACCCTGGCCCGGGGCTGTTAATAGTGGAGTCGGAAGCCGGACCTTGTAATGAAGCCCCGGAGGCCACGCAGAATTGTCCTGAGTGCGAACACCGTGACCGCAAAGATGACTTCAATTAAATAGGAGTTAATTAAGCCTTGATTGTCGAAATCTCCACCGAATCGCGGAATCAGAAGGTAAAATGAACTCTCTTCCCTCCACAGCATTGGGTGAAGGATCAGGTGATGGAGGTCAGACCCTGCAGATAATAGTCCCCCAAGAGAGGGGTTTTTTTCTTCCTTTGAACACTGGGTGCAGAAAGTTAGCTTATCCTAACATTGGGCTCCTAGAGTTCAATCATTCTGAATCTCACGGCACCCGCGGACCCCCTCTCCATCTGCCCACACACACCCTCCAGCGCCCAGACCAGAAACACCCATTCTGGTGGGTTTGCTCTACCCGTGTGTGTGTGTGTGTGTGTGTGTGTGTGTGTGCGCGCGTGCGCACGCGCTCGCATATCACTTTCTGTGTGTGCCAGTAGCCCCAGTTATGGTGCCGTGTATCTCAATCTGTTTCTTGTTTTATTTCACTCAACGCCACTGACAGCTGGTTGACCTCATCTGTGCTGCACAGGTAATTCCCTTGTGGTTCCATATTTAATCATCCCAGCTCCTGCTGCCACTCACAATGGTCTTACGATTCCTGTACGGTCCTATGTTAGAGTTCCAACGGGATCGCCAGCTGGGGAAGATGGCGCTTTCTTACTTCCATCCAACCCGCCAGGTGGCTCCCCCAGCAGAGGACACGTGGCAGCTCTGTGTCCTCCAGTCTTACCCGTGCTGGCCTTGTCTACATCTCTGAGTTGGCCATATGGGATTGGGATGAGGGATGTCTCCTCTTCACCTTATCCTTCCAATTTCTCTGGTCACCAGTGACGTTGACCGTCTCTTCACGTTCATTTGAACTCTTGGGATTTCGACCTCAATGCGTTCTCATCCTTCGCCAGCTTCTTAGAGGGATTGGGGAGCTGCTGGTGATGGTGTTTGGTTATTTTATTGGGATTTCTTATTTAGGGTTGCGGTTACTCCCTTGCTAGTGTTGGATGTCACGAACATCTTTTTCAAACGGTCACCCAACCATTAACTCTGTCTATGGGCCCTTTGTTAAATAGAAGTTCTTAATTTTGACTAATGCTTTGGAGTCTTGTGTTAGTTTGCAAACGCTTAGCTGTGTAACAAATAGACTCCAAATGCATAATAAATGACCTAACACAGGGAAGTTTCTTTCTCTCTCATTTGACAGTCCAGGATTGTTCCAAGTCCACAACAGGAGATAAAGCTGGGGGTCTCTGTTCTAAAAGGTCACTTGAGGTCACAGGCTAGTAATAGGTGGCTTTGCCACCTTCATCCCAAGAGCACCATTCTGGTCATCACCTGGGGGACAGCTGGCCCTGCAGTGGCTCCTGGGAGGGTGAGTGATATGCCCAAAGCAATGCGGAAGACAGAAAGGACACAGCAAAGCTCTACCCCATTATTCAGTTGTAAAAAAGAATGAGATCTTGATGTTTTCAGTAACACGGATGGATTTAGAGGCTGTTATGCTAAGTCAACCGAGTCAGACGAGGAGAGACAAATACAAGAGATTTCACTTGCACATGGAATCTGAAAAACAAAACAAACAAGGGCGACTGGGTGGTTCTGTTGGTCGAGCATCCAGCTCTCAATTCCAACTCAGGTCGTGATCTCAGGGTCGTGAGATAGAACCCTGCCTTGGGCTCCGCACTGAGTGTGGAGTCTGCTTGGGATTCTCTCTCGCTCCCTTTCCCTCTGCCCCTTCCCCACTTGCTCCATAAATAAATAAACAAAAAAATAAAATCTTAAGACAAAATAAAACAATTGAATAAACAAAGGAAAAGCAGAAAAACTGACCCATAAGTTCAGAGAACAACGTGGTGGTTGCCAGGGGGATGGTGGTGAGGGGGGGTGGTGGGGACACGATGGTTGAAGGGGAGTGGGAGACACAGGCTTCCAGGTATGGAACGAGTAAGTCACGGGGAGCACAGGTACAGCACGGGCAGTATGGTCAATGGCATTGTGCCATGTGGCATTATGTGGTGACAGATGGCAGCCACACTTATGGGAAGCAGAGCGTGACATATCGACTTGTTGGATCACTACGTTGTACACCTGGAACGAACGTGTTAGCTATACTTCGATTAAAATAAAAATAAAAATTAAGGAAAAGTTCTACCCCAAACTAACCTCTGTGGTACTTTTCCCCCATGGTAGACCTCAACCACCCTTTGACTCCTAAAGTGTTTCTTGTCGTTTTTATGTTAGATTCCAGAACCTATAAATTTTCTTCTTCCTTCTGTGACTTCCCAAGGGTCGGGGGAGGACAACTGTCTTCTTGGGACTCAAAAAATGTGTCCAGACCCTTACATTTCACCAGAGAAGGGGGACAGTGTTCTGTCTGCGTGGTCTGCCCCCTCTAAGAATCTCTTTCTGCGTTATCCTAAATTTCTCTCCTCTCCTAGCCTCACCACCACCCCAGAGTAAGGGTCCCATCTTCTGATCACGGCATCTCTCAACAGAGACGAGCTTTGGGCAGTTTTCCCATAGGAAACCGTCTGTATAATGCATTTGAGGCGGTAGCTCAACCACACAGATTTGTTTATTTACACGGACTTCTGCTGCTCTGGGAAAGTTACGCGGAGAACCTGAAATTTCTGTAGAGCATTAAATTCCTCACCTTCCGTCCAGATGCCGCGGGCGGGCGGGTGCGAGTCGCCCCCTGGTGGCAGGAGCCCAGCTCTTCTGTCCAAGCTCTCTCTGATTCCTCAGCAGTGAGTCTCTCCTTTCCCTGGGGGCCTCAGGTGCTCCGGTGTCCCCGTCCTAACACGGAGCCTGCACTCCCTAGCACTCTCACATGCAGGGTCCGGCTCCCGCCCACCCCACTGCAAAGCTTTTGCAGATACAAGCCGTGGACACCCCACGTGAAAGTCTGTGCCCACGTCAGCCTCCCCGAGGGACTGCTGCTGCTCCGTGTGTCCCTTCCTTCAGTCGTGCTTGATATGCCCCCCCTTGGCTTGCAGGACCTACAGCCCCCCCCGCGTGCCTCCTGCTACCCTTGTCCTTGCTCCTCTATCCTGTGAGATGCTCTACCTCTGCCCATCCTACGTTTCTTCATTCCCGAGGCTCTTCTCACTCACTGACTCGTCTTGCCTCACTCCTGTCTGGAGGCACGTGCGTGGGAACACACCTTCCCAGCTTGGCTGTGTCCCCTGCACTCCAGACCGTGGATCTGCCTCCTGGACGTTTTCTCCCAGGTGCTCTGTGGACCATCCGCTCAGACACAACACGTCCCATTGGACGTCACCACATCCCCCGCAGCCTTCCCCACAGTGCCTCCCCATCTCAGTGGCCGGCACCCCCATCCTCCCACCCAGTCACCCGTGACTCCCCCTTTTTCTCACTAGCTCTTGTGAGATGAATTGTGTCCACCAAAGAGATAGATTGAAATCGAATCCCTGTACCTGGGAAGGTGACATGATTCGGAAACAGGGTCTTTGCCAATGTGAGGAAGATGGAAATCCAGATGAGGTCCTGGCAGACAAGGACAACCCCTGAGTCCAGTACGACAGCTGTCCTGATTGAAAGAGGGTAAGAGAAACGCACGGGGACACCATGGGACAGTTGAGACAGGGACGGCGGCGAAGCAGCGGCAAGCCCAGGAGTGACCAGATGGCCAGCCACAGCCGGAAACTGGGACGAGGCAAGAAGCAGGCATCTCCGGAGCCTCAGAGGGAGCTGGCCCTCCTACGCTCCCTTTTGACCTTCTAGCCTCCAAAACTGTGAAAGGATAGGTTGCTGTCCCTGCAGTACTCTGTTGCAGAGGGGCCGGGAAGTGGGTCAGCTCTCCAGCTCTCCATCAGCATCCCGGCTTGGGCTCTCACGTGGACAGTGCCGTCAGCCTTCTAACTGGCCGCCGGCCTCCGGGCTTGTCCGTGCGTCTTCCACGCCCTCAGCAGAATGAGCCATCTGAGGCACAGACACAGCTGTCCCTTCCTGCCCCAGCTTCGTCCCAGCTGCTCTGTGCTGTCATGAGCCCAGGGACACCCCCAGGTGGCTGATGACGCGTGCTCAGCCCGCAGCGGCCTCCACCCCTCCTTCTGGCGGCCATTCCCATCCCTTGGGAGCCTGCCCTGGGGGTCCTGGGTCGTAGGGCTCGTGCCCCACCCCCGGCACTCACATTTATCCCAACCTTGCAGGGACCCCCTCAGTCCCCCAGCTCCAAATCCCCAGCGCCTGCCAGAAAACTGGACATCTGAAACTCAAAAATTGAGTATAAGCTGGGCCGCCTCACAGCCACCCTCTGCCACCAGCTGCAGGCTCTGGAGACGGTCTGGGTTTGAGATCAAGTTGCAGGCAGGGCTGGTCTCCTCTGAGGTGTCTCTCCCTGGCGTGCAGGCGGCCGCCTTCTCCCCGTGTCCCCACATGGCTGTCCCTCTGTGCGCGTCTGTGTCCCAACCACCTCTTCTTACAAGGACACCAGTCATCTTAGGTTGGGACGCACATAACAACCTCCCTGTAATCTGGTTACTATTTTAAGAACCGTATCTCTAAATACAGTCATATTCGAGGGGTTAGGACTTCAGCATATGCGTGTTGGGGGCACAGCTCAGTCCATGAAAAGGGGGCAGCACCTCACGTGGGGCCCCCATTTGCTGCTCCAGAAAATATGGGGATGTGGACCTGGTAACTTCCTAGCCATAATATTCTAGAATCACGGAGTAGTCCCTGTGGAATCACATAACCCTCACTGAATCAAATGCTCGGCCCCATCCAATGTCAAATTCTAATGCCACGTCTGACTCCAAGCCAGTCCTGTGCAAACATTTCTAAAAGGGACCTTGATTCTTCTCTGGCTCCTGAGAGGGGTCCGGTTGGAAATACAGCCCTGGTTTCGAGACCTGGCTTAAGTGCCTTGGGTGCGTTTCTTAAAATTTATCTTTCGCAGAACCTGGGCAAAGTAATTTCTGCCCACAGTCCCTGCCACCTTCCCAAAGCTCTGGGAGCAGGACACGGAAGTGGAGGGAGAAACATAAAGGCTTTGTGGCTATGACGTCAATGGTGAAGGGGATGCAGAATTGGCGAAATCTTTTTTTGTTTTAAATAGATTTTGTTTATTCATTTGAGAGAGAAAGAGAGCACAGAGGCAGAGGGAGAAGCAGGCTTCTCACTGAACAGGGCCCGATGTGGGGCTGGACCCCAGGACCCTGGGATCATGACCTGATGACCCCATGACCAGATGCTTAATCGACTGAGCCAACCAGGTGTCCCAGAATTGGGACATCTGCCACTGGGAACACAGGCCGTGACTGAATTCATACACCAGCTGGGGGCTCTCCAGGCCAAGTGACATCAGACAGCATACACTAGATGGGGCACGTGGCACCATCTAGAACCTCGGGATGTCAGAGCCAGGTCTCATGTGGATTCTGAGACCAGAGACCCACCCTTGACCGGGCACCACACTGGAGGAAGAGGAGGAGGATGGACAGACATTCCTTCCACCTTGAACAGACAGGGTCCAGGTCAAGGTCACTTGCATCCTGCAGGTTTCTGGTCAAGGTCACTTGTACCGTGCCCGCGAGCACCTAATCCTGGATGACTTGTCCTGAGGCACCCCAGAGCCCCCTGCCTCCTGCTGGGAACACCCCCACCCCCGAAGATGCTTCGTCTGAACGCAGAGCGAGGCATTGACTTGGTTTTTACGTGGACACGAATGGGGCCTTACCCCGTGGCGTTGTAAGGTGCGTCTCGGAAGGACCTCCTTTAAGAAAATGTGCATGCCGACCATGCAAACTGAGAGAAAGCTGATGAGTTAGAACAGCAGGAAGGAGGGATGGGGGGGAGCACTACTAGGCCTTGAGTAAACGGAGAGCTTCTGTGCGGTCAGCCTGATTCCGGGCAAGCGAGCCCCAGATGCACAGGCACGTTCGGGTCCCTGCCACTTCCCGTGGGCGCACCTCAAGCAGAGGCGGTGGTTTTCTGCAGTTGTTTCTCAAGACCACACTCCCAACCAGACAGGCCCTGGCTGGAACACGAAAGCACAGCTTTAAAAACAAAAAACAAAAAACAAAAAAAACAAAACAAACCAAAAAAAGGTGTTCTGGCAGCGCCCTCTGGTGTCCATAATGTGCAATAACAGCAAGCCTGGGCCGTTCCCCTGGAACCTGGTGGCTCCCAGCCACGGTCACACTGACCCTTACACACTCGGGCTCTCCCTGTTTCCCGGAGCTGTCGCAGCTTCCAGCTGCCATGAGATGAGGGCGTAGGGCCCAGGCGTTCTTTGTGAGTGCCCGTTAGGGCATTTCTCCCCAGGACACACCAGTGGCTCAAGGATGTTTTTACGAGATGGTGATCTCTGACATCACAATCCCAGAGCACGAAATCCAGTAATGGGAAGTGATACACACGTGTTATATATATATGGGAGCCTTAATCCCACCATCCTTTCATATCCGCATTGTACACACGAGGAAGTCGGGGCTCAAAAAGCAGATGCTAAGAGGCAGAGCTGGCATTTGAGCCCCATCCCAGATCTCCCCCACATTCATCAAATGCAGAAGCCTAAGTCCTCCTGAAATGAGGTGAAACAGCTGGTGTGGGTTCATGACATCAGTAATGAGGAGTCCCCCTCAAAAAATTGGAAAACAGGTATGCAGAGAAATACTTGGACATGAATGTTCGTAGGAACATTGTTCACAGGAGCTGAAAGGAGCAAAGGACCCATGTGTCCATCCATGATGGGGGAACAAGATGGGTTTCCAGTGGAGAATGGAATATTATTCAGCCGCCAACAGGAATGAGGCACTGATCTATGCCACAGTGTGAGTGACCCTTAAACACATTGCGTTAAGGAAGAAGTCAGACACAAGAGAACCGTATATTGTGTGATCCCATTTCTATGAAATAAAATAAGTGAGTCCATAGACACAGAAAGCACTCACATGGCAACAGGGGCTCAGGGAAGGGGGGATGGGAGGGACTGCTTAATGGAGACAGGGTCTCTTTTCGGGGTGATGGAAATGTTTTGTAAATACAGGGAGGGGATGGTTGTACAGCATTGTGAATTTACAAAATGCTACAGAATTTGTACCCTTCTCAATGGGTAATTTACATTATGTGAGTTTTATCTCAACAAAAGATTTCTTGTTTAAAGAAAGAAAGGAGTTTGAGAAACAAGGCAGAGGATCATAGGGGAAGGGAGGGGAAAATGAAACAAGATGAAACCAGAGAAGGAAACAAACCATAAGAGACTCTTAATCTCAGGAAACAAACTGAGGGTTGCTGGAGGGGAGGGAGTAGGAGGGATGGGTTGGCTGGTGATGGACATGGGGGAGGGTATGTGCTATGGTGAGTGCTGTGAATTGTGTAAGACTGGTGAATTATAGAGATGTGCCCCTGAAATAAATAATACACTATATGTTAATTTTTTAAAAAGAAATTTTAAAAAAAAGAAAGGAGTTTTACTTACCTGTCCAGAATTTTCAGGAGTTTCACAATCTACCTTAAGATTACTAATTTGATGACTTTTTCTGAGCACCTGCTATGTGCCTGGCCGTGTTGTAGGTGTTGAGGACAAAGCAGTTGGCGAGGAAGGTGCTGGGGGAGCAAAAATCTCTGTCCTTGTGGAGGCTACATTTAGAGAGGGAAGTCAGACAAACAAGACATTGTCAGACAAAGGATGTCATATATTAAGTGGTGACAAGTACAGAGGAGAGGCTCAGGAGAGAAGGCAAGGGAGTGGGTAAGTGTTGGGGGTGGGGAGATGGCTAAGGAAGTTCCCACGAAGGAGGACACATTTTTTAGTAAAGATCTGAAGGAGTAGGCAGAGAGAGCCTGAAAATATCTGAGGGAAAGCCATCCAGGCATAGGGGACAGCAAGTGCAAAGGCCCTGAGGCAGAAGCATGCCTGGAGCCCAGTTTGGCTCTGGAAGGTTTTGAGCAAAGCAGTGACATGACCTGAATCTTTCAATCATGTGCATAAAATGCACATAAACTAAAAGCCATGAAACAAGGAACCCTCATTCCACCCTCATTCCAAGTGCGACTCCCAGAATATGCCTTCTGTAGTTCATTCTTCAGTGTCCGAAAATTTATAGCTCTTATCTGTGGAAGGAAAGGGAAAAAATATTAGATAATTATTGCTAAGTGCCATTGATATCCTAGGAAAAGACAGCAAAAAGCTGTGGGTGATTAATAGACAATTAAAAGCCATATGTGAAAGCTGCGGGACCTCCTTAGTAGCTTACAAATAGGTCCTCATGTCCCACAGCAAGAGGCACAGAAAAAAAAGTTGAGGACCAGGCTCAGGACTCGATGTCAGGGCTGAGCTCCGGAAGTGGTTACCACGCCGGGTCTATTAGGTCGAGGTCAGTATCCCAAAGGCAAAAACAGGGTCCTGACACACACACACAGGTGACCCAAATATCTAGAACATCTGATTCTGCTAACCCTTCTGAGCCTGCAGAAGTGCCCAACCCTCCTTATTGAGAAAAGTCACGCCCTCCTTGTTTGATGATACAAGTCCTACCCTACGGCGCAACATGGGCCCCCCATCCCAAGATCCGCCCCCAAGACCCCGCTTGTCAACTAGGCCAGTAGCTGGTTATAGCATAACCCTGTCGAGGACATGCTGATGCTGATAATGGAAGAAAGGGTCTATCCCCCCAAAATGCTGCAAGATCTAGCCAGCACAGCTGGGCGGGAGGCATGGGCTCTTGGGACGGGAGACCATGGGCACTTGGTCACGGGAACCAGGATGCAAGGTTGCAGAGGGGAGAGCTTATTGAATTGGGAGTACTCTTCCAAGAGATAGGGTTTACCACCCTGGCAAGGACCCCAGGAGATGGTGACCCCAAAGTCAATTGGAAATGCTGGAATTGCTGCTGCAGATGGTGGAGAAAGAGCAGAAATGGCGGACTTGAGAGGATACAGTACGTACAGCCACAAGGTCCACCAGATGGGTATGTTCTGTAAGAATCCACATGATCCAGAGGATACAGAATTTTCCAAGATCAGAAGGAAGGAGCTGGTAAGATGGAACCATGATAATGGAACCATTATCACTATAAGGTTAGGTGATGGGTCTCCGAAATGCAAAGGTCTTTATGGAGCTAGGCTCGCTGGGAGCAATGGGGACGATTGGACCCTAAGACAATGGCGGCCAGTGGCAGCACGCACCTGCCAGAAGCCAGGTGGGCACAATGATTTCAGAGCCAGAACCCATTGACTAAAGAAGAGGCCAAGTTCCTAGTAGGTACAATCCTACAATATCACAGCAAGTGTAACCAGGTAATGATTACCAGTGCTTCTCCAAAGTGACCTATGGTCATTCACTTGGGTAACTGTGCACTGGGGTCAGAGGTATACTCCATCGTTTGGAGGACTATTAGACACCAGATCTTAGGAGACATTGATAGCCGGCATCATGGCTGACCTCTTTTAAGAGTGGGGGTAGATGGTGGTCAGAGGACAAATGGTTCCTGGCCAAGGTTCAGCTTGTAGTGGGTCCACTGATCCATGGACCCTGGACCCTGGACCCTGGATCCAGGACCCACCTGGTGGTCTCCTCTAGCTCTCAAATGTGTCACTGGGATTGACATACTTTCTATTTTGCATAGCCCTTCTATGAGGAAGACCAAGTGTGGGAAGCCTCCCATGCTCCTCCCTTTCTTCACTGCCAGCCAAGAGAGTAAATAAAAAGCAGTATAGCATCCCACGGAACGATAGAAATTAGCATCTCAAGGACGCAGGCACGGTGGTCCTCACCTTCCCTGTTTAGTTTTACAAGTTGGTCCCTCCAGAAACCAAGGGGTTGTGAAGAATGACAGCAGGTTACCACAAACTCTACCAAGTAGTCCCCCACAGACACCTGCCATGCCTGACATGACATTGTTTGTAGAGCAGATTTGCACAGCCCTAGGTTCGTAGAGTGTGACCATTGATACTGACCTGGCAAATGCATTTTTTTTTCTATTCCAATTAGAAAGATGATCAGAAGTAGCTCCCATTCACACGGTCCAGGCAACAACATACATGTACAGTTTTGCCACAGGGCCATGTTAATTCTCCTGTCCACCGACATCTGGGCATTCTGAATATCCAACAAAACTTTATACTGATGCACTACATTGATAATTACGTTATGTGAATCTAGCTAGAAAAGCAAGAAGTGGTTGGTATGTGGGAGACCTTAAGAAAGCATAGGCAGGGGCGCCTGGGTGGCTCAGTGGGTTAAGCCGCTGCCTTCGGCTCGGGTCATGATCTCAGGGTCCTGGGATCGAGTCCCACGTCGGGCTCTCTGCTCAGCGGGGAGCCTGCTTCCCTCTCTCTCTCTCTCTCTCTCTGCCTGCCTCTCTGTCTACTTGTGATCTCTGTCAAATAAATAAATAAAATCTTTAAAAAAAAAAAAAGAAAGCATAGGCAGTCCAATGGGTGGGGAATAAAGTCCTACAAAGATTCAGAAGTCTGCCACATCAATACAATTTTTTAAAGGTCCAGTGGTCAGGGTGTACCGAGACATCCCACACACCCCACACTCCCATACCACTACCCAAGTAAAAACCAACTCATTGCATCTTGCAATTCCCAAGCACGAACAATAGATCATAAAATGTTGTACAACTGTTTAGGTCTAGAGACAACAAATCTACATTCAGAAATGCTGCTCTAGCCCATGTACTGGGAGTTCCAGTGATTTCCAGCTCCAAGCAGGGCCCAGAGCAGGAAAGGGCTCTGCAGCAAGGCCAGCCTGGCACAAAGGGCCCTACCACTCAGACCACGTACAGTCTGGCAGATATGGTCTTAGAAGTATTGGTTGCAGGAAAATGTGCCGTGTGGAGCTGATGGCAAGCTCCGGGGAGGGGGCTCATAATGCACCTGCTAGTGTGGAAGCCAGGCCAAGCCATCTGGGCAGCCAGGCTCTGGTGGAAATGGAGCATCAGGCCACGGGACAACAAGTGGCCAGCCTTCAGAAATCCCCACCATGAACTGGGTGCTGTCAGACCCACCAAGCCATAGACAGGATGGGCCCAGCAGCAGTCGCTCTGAAGACGGAATGGCACACGCAGGGTAATGCACAAGTCAGACCAGAAGACGCGTGAACTGCACCAGAGCCCCTCCCTCAGCTCCCACTAATGGCCATCATCAGGCTCCCTTAAGAACAGCTGAGAGAGGATGAAAAAGCCTGAACTTAATTTAGAGATGAGTCAGCTTGTAAATTTGGCTTTGTGGGTCAAAGCCAAAAAGGAATGGCCGAGGCACTTAAGAGAGAGTCTCTCGGACAGACTGCAAAGTCCTCCCCAGGGCAGAGCCCAGGGAAGTGCCCTCCTCATGTACTCAGGGTGGAAGGAGAGATGGCCCAAGATTAGGACACACATGACTTGTGGGTGGTGGCTGTCTGGTCAGGAGTACTTGGGTGCCTTCTGGTGCTCTTTGGCTCAAGTGTGACAGTAAATGAACAAGGGAAGCGCCCTTGACCTGAGAAGGGCATGTTTACCAGGGGATTAGGGTCTGGTCATTTCATCATGAGTCCCACAGAGAATAGGGAAAGGAGAAGAGGGACACTGATTACCACTTGGATCCAGACAGTACGAAGGGTGGACATGGAAATGCTTCTTCAAAGAAGGAGGGTCCCCCCCACCAGCAAATGGGCCCCCACTGGGGCCTTCCCTTCCCAGGGCAGCCTGCCTCTTGTGACTCTTCAAGGTGGGGGTATAAAGACCTGGACATTTGAGATCAACACAGGCTAATTCTGATCAGCCCCCATTGGGATGACCAAGGTTTCATTGGATGGCATCACTCCATTTCTCCCTCTGCCCATCCTGCTTTTGCCATTCTGCCTTCCCTAATAAGACTCTTGGCCTCCAAACTCTGTCTTAGCCACCTGATTCCAGAGAACCAACCTGAGACTATGCTGCAGTGGCAACCCGTAAGAATCTGTTTCTAAATTGTAGTGCAATGTACCAAACGTAAGATTTATCATCGTAAGCACAGTTGGTGGTGTTAAGTATATTCACCTTGTCATGCAATTAATCTCTGAAATTCTTTTAACTTGCAAAACAGAAATTCTGTCCCCAGCAAACAACTCCCCCAACAAGCATCATTCAACTTTGTTTCAGTGAACGTGGCTCTTCTAGGTATCTCATATCAATGGAATCATACAATATTTGTCTGTTTGTAACTGGTTATGTTATAGTAGGTGTCAGAAGTCCCATCCTTTATAATGCTGAGTAATACTCCAACGTATGCATATACCACATTCTGTTATCCATTTATTTGTTTTTTTTTTAATTAACATATAATGTATTATTTGCCCCAGGGGTACAGGTCTGTGAATCATCAGTCTTACACAACTCAAGCACTCACCATAGCACATCCCCTCCCCAAAGTCCACCACCCAGCCACCCTATCCCCCCCCCCCCCCCCAACAACCCTCAGTTTGTTTCCCAAGATTAAAAGTCTCTTATGGTTTGTCTCCGTCCACTGTTCCATCTTGGTTCATTTTTCCCTCCCTTCCCCTGACAACCATCCACCCTGCCTCTTAAATTCATCATATCAGAGAGATCATATGAAAGTCCTCTTTCTCTGATTGACTTATTTCACTTAGCATAATACTAATAATACATAATACTAGTTCCATCCATGTCATTGCAAATAGCAAGATTTCGATTTTTGATGGCTGCATAGTATTCCATTGTATATATATACCACATCTTCTTTATTCATTCATCTGTTGATGGACATCTAGGTTCTTCCTGTGGTTTGGCTATTGTGGACATTGCTGCTATAAACATTCGGGTGCACATGCCCCTTTGGATCACTACATTTGTATCTTTAGGGTAAATACCCAGTAGTGTGATTGTTGGGTCGTAGAGTAGCTCTTATTTTCAACATTTAGAGGAACCTCCATGCTGTTTTCCAGAGTGGCTGCACCAGCTTGCATTACCACCAACAGTGGAGGAGGGTTCCCCTTTCTCCGCATCCTCTTCAACATCTGTCGTTTCCTGACTGGTAATTTTAGCCATTCTGACTGGCGTGAGGTGGTATCTCATTGAGGTTTTGATTTGTATTTCCCTGATGCCGAGTGATGTGGAGCACTTTTTCATGTGTCTGTTGGCCATCTGGATGTCTTTGCTGAAATGTCTGTTCATGTCTTCTGCACATTTCTTGATTGGATTAATTGTTCCTTGGGTGTAGAGTTTGATAAATTCCTTATATATTTTGGATACTAGCCCTTTATCTGATATGTCATTTGTGAATTTCTTCTCCCATTCTGTCGGTTGTCTTTTGGTTTTATTGACTGTTTCCTTTGCTGTGAAAAAGCTTTTGATCTTGATGAAGTCCCAATAGTTTATTTTTGCTTTTGCTTCCCTTGCCTTTGGTGATGTTTCTTGGAAGAAGTTGCTGCGGCTGAGGTCCAAGAGGTTGCTGCCTGTGTTCTCCTCGAGGATTTTGATAGATTCCATCTCACATTGAGGTATTTCACCCATTTTGAGTCTATTTTTGTGTGTAGTATAAGGAAATGGTCCATTTCATTTTTCTGCATGTGGCTGTCCAATTTTCCCAACACCATTTGTTGAAGAGACTGTCTTTTTTCCATTGGCCATTCTTTCCTGCTTTGTTGAAGATTAGTTGACCATAGAGTTGAGGGTCTATTTCTGGCCTCTCTATTTCATTCCATTGATCTGTGTGTCTGTTTTTGTGCCTGTACCATGCTGTCTTGATGATTACAGCTTTGTAATAGAGCTTGAAGTCTGGAATTGTGATGCCACCAACTTTGGCTTTCTTTTTCAACATTCCTCTGGCTATTTGGGGTCTTTTCTGGTTCCATATAAATTTTAGAATTATTTGTTCCATTTCCTTGAAAAATGTTGACAGTATTTTGATAGGGATTGCATTAAATGTATAGATTGCTTTAGGTAGCATAGACATTTTCACAATATTTGTTCTTCCAATCCATGAGCATGGAACATTTTTCCATTTCTTTGTGTCTCTCTCAATTACTTTCATGAGTACTTTATAGTTTTCTGAGTCCAGATTCTTTGCCTCTTTGGTTAGGTTTATTCCTAGGTATCTTATGGTTTTGGGTGCAATTGTAAATGAGATCGACTCCTTAATTTCTCTTTCTCCTGTCTTGTTGTTGGTGTATAGAAATGCAACTGATTTCTGTGCATTGATTTTATATCCTGATACTTTTCTGAATTCCTGTATGAGTTCTAGCAGTTTTGGAGTGGAGTCTTTTGGGTTTTCCACAGAAAGTATCATATCATCTGCAAAGAGTGAGAGTTTGACTTCTTCTTTGCTGATTTGGATGCCTTTTATTTCTTTTTGTTGTATGATTGCTGAGGCTAGGACTTCTAGTACTATGTTGGATAGCAGTGGTGATAGTGGACATCCCTGCCCTGTTCCTGACCTTAGGGGGAGAGTTCTCAGTTTTTCTTCATTGAGAATGATATTCACCATGGGCTTTTCATAGATGACTTTTATGATACTGAAGTATGTACCTTCTATCCCTACACTGTGAAGAGTTTTGGTCAAGAAAGGATGCTGTACTTTGTCAAATGCTTTTTCAGCATCTATTGAGAGTATCATATGGTTCTTGTCCTTTCATTTATTAATGTATCATATCACACTGATTGATTTGTGGATATAGAGCCAACCTTGCAGCTCAGGACTAATTCCCACTTGGTCGTGGTGAATGATCCTTTTAATGTACTATTGGATCCTATTGGCTAGTATTTTGGTGAGAATTTTTGCATCCATGTTCATCAAGGATATTGGTCTGTGATTCTCTTTTCTGATGGGGTCTTTGTCTGGTTTTGAGATCAAGGTAATGGTGGTCTTATAAAATGAGTTTGGAAGTCTTCCTTCCATTTCTATTTTTTGGAACAGTTTAGAAAAATAAGTATTAATGCTTCTTAAATGTTTGGTAGAATCCCCTTAGGAAGCAATCTGGCACTGGGCTTTTATTTTCTGGGAGATTTTTGATGACTACTTCAATCTCCTTACTGGTTATGGGTCTGTTCAGACTTTCTCTTTCTTCCTGGTTCAGTTTTCGTAGTTCTTCTGTCTCTAGGAATGCATCCATCTCTTCCAGATCGTCTAAATTGCTGGTGTATAGTTGCTTATAATATGTTCTCATAATTGTTTGTATTTCTTTGGTGTTGGTTGTGATTTATCCTCTTTCATTCATTATTTTATTAATTTGGGTCCTTTCTCTTTTCTTTTTGAGAAGTCTGGCCAGGGGCTTATCAATCTTATTAATTCTTTCAAAGAACCAGCTCCTACTTTTGTTGATCTGTTCTACTGTTCTTTTGGTTTCTATTTCATTGATTTCTGCTCTGATCTTTATTATTTCTCTTCTCCTGCTGGGCTTAGGCTTTCTTTGCTCTTCTTTCTCCAGCTCCTTTGAGTGTAGGGTTAGGTTGTGTATTTGAGCCTTTCTTGTTTCTTGAGAAAGCCTTGTATTGTTATATCCTTTCCTCTCAGGACCACCTTTGCTGCACCCCAAAGATTTTGAACAGTTGTCTTTTCATTTTCATTTATTTCCATGAATTTTTAAATTTTTCTTTAATTTCCTGGTTGGCTCATTCATTCTTCAGTAAGATGCTCTTTAGCTTCCATGTATTTGGGTTCTTTCCAACTTTCCTCTTGTAATTGAGTTCTAGCTTCAGAACATTGTGGTCTGAAAATATGCAGGGAATGATCCCAATCTTTTGGTATTGGTTGAGACCTGATTTGTGACCCAGGACATGATTTGTGATCTATTCTGGAGAAAGTTTGATGTACACTATAGAAGAATGTGTATTTTGTTGCTTTTGGATGGAATATTCTAAAAATATCTGTGATGTCCATCTGGTCCAGTTGTCAGTTAAAGCCTTTATTTCCTTGTTGATCTTTTGCTTAGATGATCTGTCCATTTCAGTGAGGAGGGTGTTAAAGTCCCCTACTATTGTTGTATTATTGTTGTAGTGTTTCTTTGATTTTGTTATTAATTGGTTTATATAACTGGCTGCTCCCCTGTTAGGGGCATAGATATTTAAAATTGTTAGATCTTCTTGTTGGACAGACCCTTTAAGTATAATTTAACATCCCTCCTCATCTCTTATGACAGTCTTTGACCTAAAATCTAGTTTATCTGCTATAAGGATTGCCACTCCAGCTTTCTTTTGATGTCCATTAGTATAGTAAATTATTTCCAACCCCCCACTTTAAATTCAGGGTAACTATTGAAAGATAGGAATTTAGTGCCATTGTATTACCTGTAAGGTGACTGTTACTGAATATTGTCTCTGTTCCTTTCTGGTCTGTTACTTATACGCTTCCTCTTCACTTAGAGGACCCCTTTCAATATTTCCTGCAGGGCTGGTTTGGTATTTGCAAATTCGTTTAGTTTTTGTTTCTCCTGGAAATTTTTTCTCTCTCCTTCTATCTTCAATGACAACCTAGCTGGATATAGTATCCCTGGCTGCATATATTTCACATTTAGTGCTCTGAATATACCATGCCAATCCTTTCTGGCCTGCCAGGTCTCTGATGTATTCTCCAGGATAGATCACAATAGATCTTTATAATATATAATTATAAATTGTATATTATAATATAATATAAATATAATTATATATTATATATATATAACTAAATCAGTGAATAGAGTAGAGCCACATACCTGATTTTGAGTGTATTTTGTTCTGTTGGAAGAAACTGTCTCCCAAAATTTTAAAGAAAGAAAAACTTATATATATGAAAATAAGGGTAAACATGATGGAGGGATGGAGTATGACTGTAAAGATGAAAATTTTAAAAGATTTTAACAAAGGAATTGATAAAATAAGTCGTTTGAAAAAGAAAAAAATAGACATATGATTAGGCTGGAGAGTAGAACAAACAAAACAGTAGATTTAGGGTATATTTTGATCTGTTAGAAGAAACTGTATCCTAAAATTTTAAAGAAAGATAACCTTATATGTATACAAAAAAATAAGGTTAAATACAATGAAGGGATAGAATATGACCATAACAATGAAAAGTTAAAAAGATTTTTAAAAAGGTATTAAGATGAAATAGTTTAAAAGGTTAAAATATGAAAGAGGAAAAATTAAAAAAATAGAATAAGACAAAAATAAAATTTAAAAAATTAACTTTGAAAGATTAAAGAATCATGGGGGAAAAACCATGAATTCTGTATGCTATATTCCCCTATTTCTGAAGTTTTGTGCTTCTCATTGATTTATAAACTTGGCTGGAAGCTCTCGCTGATCTTCTCAGAGAGGGGCCTGTTGATGCTTAAATGTTTTTGCCTGAGGCGGAATTCCTTCGCGGGGCTAAGTCATCTGCCCGGTTTGCGCTCGAAGCTTTTGTTCCCTGAGCGCTTTCCGTAGAGCTCGGGAGGAGAACAAAAATGGCGGCTGCCCAGTCTCCCTTACAGAACCCGAGAGCTCATGCCGCTCCTCAGCGCGCCCCCCGAGAAAAGCCCTCGGTCCCTCCCGGCTCTCGGGTCTCCGCCAGGCTCCGGGCTTCCTGGTCTGTGACCGACGGCCCCGTCTGGAGTCCGCAAACCCGCAGCTTCCCGCCGCGCACTCCCGCCCGTTCCCCCCGAGAAAGACGGTGAGTGTCCCCGGATCCGCCCCGTGTGGGGTCCCTGCGCGGACAGCCGCGGCCCGACTGCGCCTCGGGTCCGGGTGAAGGGGACCCCGAGCTGAGAGCCCCTCCTCGGCCGTGTCTGCCGCCGCGTCCCTGCTCCGCTGCCCTCGGACCCCCGTCCTTCTGGGACCCCCGGGACCGAGACCGTACTGTCCCTGTGAGGGCCCCGCCCCGCCTCTGCAGCGACGTCTCCCCCCCGCCCCCCACCTCACACGTGGAGCGACGTCTACACGGTCCGACTCTGGGCTCCGCCCCGCCGCCGGCCGGGAGCCGCCCCTCCCCCGCGGTCCGTCCCCCCGCACGTGGCCGGTCCCGCCTCCCGGAACGTGGTCGCTTTTCTGCTCCCGGAATCGCTGCTCTTGTTCTCTCCGGTCTCCGGCGGGTTTGTCGGGTTCGGGACGGTCGGATGACCGGGTGGCTGGTCTCCCGCGACCCGCTGTCGTCTCCGTCCGCTGCTCCTCCGCCGTCTTGCCCCCGCCCCGCATTCGCCCGTTGGCGGCAGGTGCATTGCTTCTCTCTTTTGGCTACGGTGCCCGATGCTGCTGTGAAACGCGGGCACGGAGCCCTCTTCGGGACTCCGCTTTCGTTCTTTTGGGACAGATCCTGAGCGTGGAATTGTTGGGTCATGAGGAAATTCAATATTTAGTCTTTTGGCGAGCTGCCAGGTTGTCTTCCACAGGGGCTGCGCCATGTCACAGCCCCGGTAACAGCGCGCTTGGGTGCCTGTGAGTCCGCAGCGCCGCCGACGCGGTTGTCCGGGCTGTGCGACGGCGGTCGTCCCCGCAGCTGTGACGGGGGCTCCTGCTGCGCCTTCATGCTCATTTCCGCGAGGACCGGTGATGCTGGGCACCCTCGTAATTGCTAGTGGACCATCTGCGCGTCTTCCCGGAACAGACGAATATTCTAGGGCTTGGCTCCTTTCCGAGCTGGGTGGTCTGCGGCGTTTGTGGTCGGACTGTCAGTTACCTGTGTGTGGGCATTCTGGATTCAGACCTGCGACTTGATGCGGGTTCGCTTCGCCGTTGACGGTGCCCACGGGTGCACACGCGTTTGCTTTTCTCGTTTCTGTGTACTCCAGTTGACTTAGTTTTCACTTGTTGCCTGTGCTTTTGGAGTCACACGCAGAAAGTCATCGTCAGAGCCACTGTCATGGAGGTTTTCACTTAAACATTCTTCTGGGGCGCCTGGGTGGCTCAGTGGGTTGAGCCGCTGCCTTCGGCTCAGGTCGTGATCTCAGGGTCCTGGGATCGAGCCCCGCATGGGCTCTCTGCTCTCTAGGGGAGCCTGCTTCCTCCTCTCTCTCTGCCTGCTTGTGATCTCTCTGTCAAATAAATAAATAAAATCTTTAAAAAAAAATAAATAAAAGAAATAAACATTCTTCTCAGAGTTTTATAGTCTCCCTTTATGGTTTGGTCTGTGATCCACTTTTGAGTCAATTTTGTATATGTTGTGAGGTGCATGTCCAACACCATTTATTTATTTTTTATTTTATTGATTTATACTTTATTTTCTTTATTATTTATTACTTATTTGTTTGTCTTGAGAGAGAGAGTGCATGAGTGGGGGCAGAGGCAGGGGTAGAGAAAGAAAGGAGAGACTCTCGAGCAGACTCCCTGCTGAGTGCGGGTCCCTGATGCGGGGCTGGATCCCATGGCTCTGAAATCATGACCTGAGCCAAAACCAGAAAATGCTGAACCTACTAAACCATGCAGGTGCTCCTAATTTCATTCTTTTACATGTGCATGTCCATTTTTCCCAGGACCTTTTCTTTTTTTGTTGAAAGACTATTTTGGGGCACCTGGGTGGCTCAGTCGTTAAGCGTCTGCCTTCAGCTCAGGCCATGATCATGATCTCAGGGTCCTGGGATCAAGCCCTGCATCGGGCTCCCTGCTCACTCAGGAGCCTGCTTCTCCCTCTCCCTCTGCTTGTATTCCCTCTCTCTCGCACGCTCTCTCTCTGTCGAATAAATAAATAAAATCTTAAAAAAAAAAAAAGACTTTCTTTCCCCCACTGCATGGTTTTTTTTGGCACTCTGCACTCTTCATTTTAAATCATTTGACTGTATATGTGAGAATTTATTTCTGGGATCTCTATTCTGTGCCGTTTTATATCTTTATACCAGCACACTGTTTTAACTGCTACAGCTTTGTAGTATGGTTTGAAATTGGGAAGTGTGAAACCTCCAAACGTGTTCTTCTGCTTTAAGATCGTTTTGGTTCTTTGGGGTCGGTTGACATGCCACATCAATTTTAGGTCTGCTGTAAATTTTGGTATGTGATAATATTGTTATTATTTATTTCACAATACATTCTAATTTATTTTACAGGTTTTTTTTTTTCTTTGACCCATAGGTTTTTAAAAGTGCACATCTTAATTTCCAGATGCTTGGGATTTTTCTATTTTTTTTTAATATTATGAACTTAAATGCATTGTGGTCAGACATACTATGTGGGTACCTGGGTGGCTCAGTGGTTAAGCATCTGCCTTCAGCTCAGGTCATGATCTCAGAGTCCTGGGATCAAGCCCTGCATCAGGCTCCCCGCTCAGCATCTGCTTCTCCCTCTCACTCTACCCCTCCCTGCCCCTGCACATGCTCTCTCCCTCTCTCTATGTCTCTCCCTCAAATGAATAAATAAAATCTTAAAAAAAAAATAGGGGTGCCTGGGTGGCTCAGTGGGTTAAGCCTCTGCCTTCGGCCCAGGTCATGATCTCAGGGTCCTGGGATCGAGCCCCGCATGGGCTCTCTGCTCAGCAGGGAGCCTGCTTCCCCCTCGCTCTCTGCCTGCCTCTCTGCCTACTTGTGCGATCTCTCTCTCTCTCTCAAATAAATAAATAAAATTAAAAAAAAAAAAAAAAAGATGTACTCCGTATGCTGTCAGTCCTTCAAAATGTATTGATATTTGCTTTATGGTACAAAGCTACCGTCAACATTGTTAATACACCTGACAATAACACGTTTTCAGGAATTGTTAAATGTCTACATGCGCAGCCTGCTAGAGCAGTGTTCACCATGGAACTTAGGAAGATGGAATAAAGAGGAGGTGTGTGGGCCGCGGCACCCATTCAGTCTAGGGTGCTGTAAACATTGATCAGGCCACATATCAGACAAGTCCTATCCCCAACATTTTTACAGGAAGAGTAGAATTAAAATATTGCCTCCATAATTCTCTCTGTTTTGATCAATAAGTAAACCTTGACTTGTTAAAAAATTTGAAATTTCAGGAAATTGATCTGATCTCTGCAAGTGAAGATTTGGTGAGAAGATTTTAAGCCTGCTTTCATTTTAAATTCAGTAAATAAATCTTTGTTTAAAAAATACATTATGACAAAAATCAGTTATATTTCTATATGCTAGCAATAACCACTCCATAAGGGAAGTGAAAAAAAAAATTCCATATTCAATAGTATCAAGGATAAAATCCTTAGGAATAAGTTTATTCAAGGGAGTGTAGTACTTATACACTGAAAACCACAAAATATTGCTGAAGGACATTAAAGACCACCTAAATAATGGAAAAATATTCTGTGTTCATGAATTGGAAGGCTAACAATGTTAAGAAGGCAATACATTCTAAAGTAATCTGCAGAATCAAGGAAATCTTTATTAAAGTCCCAACAGCTTCTTTTGAGAAAATGGAAGAGTTTCTTTTTTTATTATATTTTTTATTGTGTTATGTTAGTCACCATACAGTACATCATTAGTTTTTTTGTTTTGTTTTGTTTTGAGTTTTTTTAAGGTTTATTTCTTTGAGAGAAAGAGTATGAGTCACGGGGAATAAGAGAGAGTGAAGGAGAGAGAAAAGTTGACTCCACGCTAAACACAGAGCCTGATGCAAGGCTTGGTTCCAGGATCCTGCGATCATGACCTGAGCCAAAAGTTAGGTTCAGATGCTTAATCAACTAAGCCACACAGGTGTCCCTCTATCTCTTTGATTTTGGTTTATCTTGTTCTTACTTTTAAATCTCCAAATTTACTTAGTTTAACAGATGCAGTGGCAGTATTGGTATCCAAAGCCAACTTCCTTTTTTTCTTCCGATTTTGTGCTCAATAGCTTTTATTTTTTATTTTGTTTCATTTTTTCTGTGTTCCAAGAGTTGTTTATGCACCACACCTAGTGCTCCATGCAATACATGCCCTCCTTAATACCCACCATCAGGCTCACCCAACCCCTCACCCCCCACAAAACCCTCAGTTTGTTTCTCAGAGTCCACAGTCTCTCATGGTTCGTCTCCCCCTCCGATTTACCCAACTTCAGTTTTCCTTTCCTTCTCCTAATGTCCTCCATGTTATTCCTCATGCTCCACAAGTAAGTGAAACCATATAATAATTGACTTTCTCTGCTTGACTTATTTCACTCAGCATAATCTCCTCCAGTTCCATCCATTGATACAAAAGCTGGGTATTCATTCTTTCTGATGGCTGAGTAATACTCCATTGTATACATGGACCATATCTTCCTTATCCATTCATCTGTTGAGGGCATCTTGGCTCTTTCCACAGTTTGGTGACCGTGGCCATTGCTGCTATGAACAGTGGGGTGCATGTGGCCCTTCTTTTCACTACATCTGTATCTTTGGGGTAAATACCCAGCACTGCAATTACAGAGTCATAGGGTAGCTCTATTTTTAACTTTTTGAGGAATCTCCACACTATTTTCCAAAGTGGCTGCACCAACTTGCATTCCCACCAACAGTGTAAGAGGGTTCCCCTTTCTCCACATCCTCTCCAACACACGTAGTTTCCTGTCTTGTTAATTTTGGACATTCTAACTGGTGTAAGGTGGTATCTCAATGTGGTTTTGATTTGAATTTCCCTGATAGCTAGTGATGATGGACATTTTCTCATGTATCTGTTAGTCATTTGTATGTCTTCTTTGGAGAAGTGTCTGTTCATGTGTTCTGCCGATTTTTTGAACATGATTATCTGTTTTGGGGGTGTTGAATTTGAGGAGTTGTTTATACATCTTGGATATCAGCCCTTTGTCTGTGGGGTCATTTGCAAATATCTTCTCCCATTCCATGAGTTTCCTCTTTGTTGACTGTTTCCTTGACTGTGCAGAAGCTTTTTATCTTGATGAAAAGCTCATTTTCATCATTAGTTTTTGATGCAGTGTTCCAAGATTCATTGTTTATGTACAACACCCAGTGCTCCATGCAATATGTGCCCAAAAGTGAAAAGTTCATTTTTGCTTTTGTTTCCTTTGCCTTTGGAGACGGGTCTTAAAAGAAGTTGGCTGTGGCCTATGTCAAAGAAGTTACTGTGTATGTTCCCCTCCAGGATTTTGATGGATTCCTGTCTCACGTTGAGGTCTTTCATCTATTTTGAGTTTATCTTTATGTATTGTGTAAGAGAATATTGGAGTTTCACTCTTCTATACATAGCTGTCCAATTTTCCCAGCACCATTTATTGAAGAGACTGTCTTTCTTCCACTGGATTTTTATTTATTTATTTATTTATTTATTTATTTATTTTTAGATTTTATTTATTTTATTTGACAGGCAGAGATTACAAGTAGGCAGAGAGGCAGGCAGAGAGAGAGAGGAGGAAGCAGGCTCCCTGCTGAGCAGAGAGCCTGATGCGGGGCTCGATCCCAGGACCCCGGGATCATGACCTGAGCCGAAGGCAGAAGCTTTAACCCACTGAGCCACCCAGGCGCCCCTCCACTGGATATTTTTACTGTTTGTCAAAGATTAGTTGACCATAGAATTGAGGATCCATATGCGGCTCTCTATTCTGTTCCAGTGATCTGTGTGTCTGTTTTCATGGCAGTACCACGCTGTCTTGGTGATCACAACTTTGTAATTAAGCTGGAAATCAGGCAACGTGATGCCCCAGCTCTGTTTCTCTTTTTCAACATTTCCTTTGCAATTAAGGGTCTTTTCTGGTTCCATACAAATTTTAGGTTTGTTTGCTCCAGCACTCTGAAAATGCCATTGGTATTTTGATCGGGATGGCATTGAAAGTACAGATTGCTCTAGGCAGTATAGATATTTTAACAATGTTTATTCTTCTGATCCATGAGCATGGGATGCTTTTCCATCTTTCTGTGTCCTCTTCAATTTCTTTCATGAGTGTTCTGTAGTTCCTCAAGTATAGATCCTTTACCTCTTTGGTTAGGTTTATTCCAAGGTATCTTATGGTTCTTGCTGCTATAGTAAATGGATCAATTCTCTAATTTCCCTTTCTCTATTTTCATTGTTAGTTTATAATAAAGCAACTGATTTCTGGGCATTGATTTTGTATCCTGCCACATTACTGAATTGCTGTATGAGTTCTAGTAGTTTGGAGGTGGAGTGTTTGGGTTTTCCACATAGAGTGTCATGTCATCTGTGAAGAGAGAGAGTTTGACTTCTTCCTTGCCGATTTGAATACCTTTTCTCTTTGTTGTCTGATTGCTGTTCCTAGGACTTCTAGTACTATGTTGAACAACAGTGGAGAGAGTGGGCATCCATGTCGTGTTCCTGATCTAAACGGGAAGGCTGTCAGTTTTTCCCCATTGAGAATGATATTCGCTGTGGGTTTTTCATAGATGGATTTTATGAAGTTGAGGAATGTTCCCTCTATCCCTATACTTTGAAGAGTTTTAATCAGGAAAGGATGCTGTATATTGTCAAATGCTATTTCTGCATCAGTTGAGAGGACCATGTGGTTCTTCTCTCTTCTCTTATTGATTTGTTCTTTCCCATTGTTGATTTGTGATTGTTGAACCACCCTTGAATCTCAGGGATAAATCCCAGCTGGTCATGGTGGATAATCTTTTTAATGTACTGTTGGATCCTATTAGCTAGGTAGGATCTTGTTGAGAATCTTGGCATCCATATTCATCAGGGATATTGGTCTGAAATTCTCCTTTTTGATGGGGTCTTTGCCTGCTTTGGGGATCAAGTAATGCTGGCTTCATAGGAAGAGTCTGGAAGTTTTGGATTAGTTTGGCCAGTGCTTTATTGATCTTATTAATTCTTTCAAAGAACCAGCTTCTAGTTTTGTCGATGTGTTCTACTGTGTCTCTAGTTTCTAACTTATTGATGTCTGCTCCAATCTTAAGTATTTCCCTTCTTGTATGTGGGATTGGCTTAATTTGTTGTTGATTCTCCAGTTCTTTAAGGTGTAAAGAGATTTGGTGTATTGGGGATTTTTCCTTTTTTTTTGAGTGAGGCTTGGATGGCTATGTATTTCCTCCTTAGGACCACCTTTGCCGTATCCTATATGTTTTGGACCAATGTGTCTTCATTCTAATTGGTTTCCATGAATTGTTTAAGTTCTTCTTTGATTTCCTGGTTGACCCAAACATTCCTGAGCAGGATGGTCTTTAGCTTCCAAGTGTTTGAATTCCTTCCAAACTTTTTCTTGTGGTTGAGTTTGAGTTTCAAAGCATTGTGGTCTGAGAATATGCAGGGCATAATCTCAGTCTTTTGGTATTGGTGGAGACCTGATTTATGACCCTGTATGTGGTCTATTCTGCAGAAAATTCCATGTGTGCTCAAGAAGAATGAGTATTCTGTTGTTTTAGGGTGGAATGTTCTGTATGTATCTATGAGGTCCATCTGGTCCAATGTGTCATTCAAAGCTCTTTTGTTTCTTTGTTGATTTTCTGCTTAGATGATCTGTCTATTGCTGACAGTGATGTGTTAAGATCCCCTACAATTAATGTATTCACATCAAGAGGCACCTGCGTGGCTCAGTGGGTTAAAGCCTCTGCCTTCAGCTCGGGTCATGATCCCAGGGTCCTGGGATCAAGCCCCAGGGCTTTCTGCACAGCGGGCTCCCTGCTCGGTGGGGAACCTGCTTCCCCTCCTCTCTCTGCCTGCCTCTCTGCCTACTTGTAATCTCTCCCTGTTAAATAAATAAATAAAATCTTTACCAAAAAATGTATTCATATCAATTTGACTCTTTATTTTGTTTAATAGTTGGCTTATGTAGTTGGCTGCTCCCATGTTGGGGACATAAATATTTTCAATTGTTAGATCTTCTTGGTAGATAGACCCTTTAAGAATGATGTAGTGTCTTTCCGTATCTTTGATTCATCTTTAGATAAATTAGATAAATCTAATTTGTAAATTAGATTTATCTAATTTATCTGATATAATAAATGCTACCCCAGCTTTCTTTTGAGGTCCATTGGCATGAAAGATGTTTCTCCATCCCTTCACTTTCAGTCTGGATGTATTTTTAGGTTCCAAATGTGTCTCTTAAAGACAGCATATGGATGGGTCCTGTCGTTCCATCCAGTCTGCAACCCTGTGCCGTTTTATGGGAGCATTTAGGCCATTCACATTGAGAGTGATTATTGAAAGATAATTTTTTATTGTCACCATGTTGCCTGTGAAGTCCTTGTTTCTATAGACTGTCTCTGTGAATTTCTGTTCTATGTCACTCTTGGGGTCTTGCTTCTTTTATAGAAACCCCCCCCCCTTAATAATTCTTGTAGTGCCGGCTTGGTGGTCACATAATCTTTTCGACTTTGCGGGTCTTGGAAGCTCTTTTTCTCTCCATCCATTCTGAATGTCAGCCTTGCGGGATAAAGTATTTTTGGTTGCATGTTCTTCTCATTTAGTGCCCTGAATATGTCTTGCTGGCCCTTTCTGGCTTTGCAAGTTTCTGTGGACAGGTCTGACAGGTTTCTGTGGACAGTTCTGATGGTCTCCCTCTGTACATAGGAATCTCTTCCCCCTCTCTGTCCTTAAGATGTGTCCTCTGACCTAGGACATAAACACTTGTTTCATTCCCCAGATTAGGGAAATTTTCATCCAGCATTTGTTCAACTATGTCTTCTAGTCTTTTCCTTTCTCCACCCCCTCAGGGATCTCAAAAATTCTAACATTGGAATGTTTCATGGCATTTATTTCCCTAATTCTGTTTTCATGGCTTCTAAGCTGTTTGTTCCAGGCCTCCTCCTGATCCTTCTTTTCTATCAGTTTGTCTTTTAGATCACTATTTCGATCTTCTGCCTCAGTTACCATAGCTGTTAGAGTATTTAGATTAGATTGGATCTCATTGCTAGCATTTTTAAGAAGTGCCAGATCAGCCCTCACTTCCGCCCTTAGAGATTCTATGTTGCCACTAATGGTCTTCTCTAACCTCGCCATTGCCTGGATAATTGTTACCCTGAATTCCATTTCTGGCATACTGTTTATGTTGATATCCAGCAGTTCTGTGGTGGAAGTCACAGTCTGAGTTTTCCCTCTATTGGGTGTTCCTCCTCCTAGTCATTTTGGAGAGTGGTGGTTGAGGGGATGTGTAGCTGAATGTATCAACCACGGTCCAGGCAAGGTGCACTCTGGAAAGTTTCAGAGCAATTGGAAGTCACCACTGAAAAGAAGGAAAAAAGAAATGAAGAGAAAGAAAAAACCCAGCCAAAACGAGCCCCAGAAGTATGATTTATAAGGTACATAAACAAAAATGAACAAACAAAAAGACCATCAAAAGTAAAAGAAAAAAAAAAAGAAGAAAAAGAATAACCCAGCCAAAATGAACCCCAAGAATAAGATTTATATAGTACAAAAACAAATACACAGAAACACTGACAAAAGAATATGATGGGAAGGTGGTTATAAACCCTCGATATGAGCGAGGAAGGTTATTTCAGTTTTTCCTGGGTATGTCTTGTTATCCTTGTTAAAGGACTGAACTCTCCAGAGATACAGGGAAATTAAAACTGGGTTGTTGTTTTTTTTTTTTTTAAGATTTTATTTATTTACTTGACACAGAGAGAGATCACAAGTAGGCAGAAAGGCAGGCAGAGAGAGAGGGGGAAGCAGTCTCCCCGCCGAGCAGAGAGCCCAATGCGGGGCTCGATCCCAGGACCCTGAGATCATGACCTGAGCTGAAGGGAGAGGCTCAACCCACTGAGCCACCCAGGTGCCCCCAAACTGGTTTTTATATAGAGGTAGTATTGAATAGGGGGAAAGGATTACCTTGAAGATTATATATATATATTGATTTAAAAAAAGAAAAAGAAACACAGGTATATGTATGAAAAAAGTTGAAGTTAAAAAGTTGTTATGTAATATGTTGTATTAAATATCTAGTTGTAGTGGTAAGTAGGTTAAAAAATAAAAGAAAAAGAATCATAATGAATTTGAAAACAAAACAAAATTGTATCTATGAAATATACAGGTTTTGGGGCAATACTGGGAGCTTAATATGTTGTTTCCCGCTGATGTTGGGGTTTTATAGTTTTATGGAGACCCTGTGCTTATTGTCCTCTTGTTCTTTTGGCTTGTCTTCTTGGGGAGGGGCCTGCCGCGTTGATTTTCAGTCTTTCTTAGGTTGAGTTGCCCTGCCCCCATCAAGGGGCTGGGATCTGTGGAAACCAGTTTTTCAGGCTTTTGTTCTCTGGAGGTTTTTGTTCTTTGGCAGCTTTTTGCGGCTTTTCAGAGCGTTAGTGCAAAGTAAACTATCAGCAGCCATTCCTCCACCTCAGAGAGAAGCCTCCGTCTGCTCCCCTCCGAATGGTCCAGAACACACAGGCTCCCTCTCTGCAAGCTCTGCGGAACACCGCAGCCTCCTGCAGGCGGCGCGCGCTCCCAGCCACCATCTCAGTGGTTGCCCAAGGCCCCTGCTTCTCTCAGCACCTCTGTGCCACTAAAACTGTGAGCGATATTGGTCCAGGTGAGCCCAGCCTGGTGTGCGCCATTCCCGGGACTGCTGGCTGGAGTCCATGCCCGTGCTAGTGCGCTCCGACGTGGGACTACGGCGGGGACCTCTGGGAGGAGCGCACACTGGGCTTTCTTAGGTGCAGGCAGGGGTGTGCACAGCCCCAGTGGTGGTGCACGCAGCAGAATGCCATGGGCTCAGGGACTACCAAATGGAGCCCCCGGGCTCTCTCAGACACGGGTGGGCGCTGGCTTTGACTGCCGTGGGACTGTGGCTTAGGTCCGTGCCTGTGGCCACCCGATTCCAGCAATTGCCCCTTTCTGTATGCTTTTAACCAGACTCCAATTTAATGTAGGGCTCAAACACAGGGCACTTTCGTATTGGGATATTACTTTCCAATGGGTCACTTCTGGTGGCTCTCTCCACCTTCTTTTTATCCTCCAATATCAATCCAAGCGCTCCCACTCCACTTTACCTCTTCAGTGATGTCTTCTGCCCCTGTAGAGATCCAGAAGTGTATAATCCTACATCTCAGGCTGATTTCATGGGTGTTCAGAGTGTTCTGGTAGATATTTAGCTCTCTTCAGGGGACCGGTTGAAACAGAGTCTCCTACCTCTCCACCATCTTGCCCGGAGTCCATCATTAGTTTTCGATGTAGTGTTCCATTGTTTGCATGCAATACCCACTGCTCCATGTGAGAGTGAGGGAGAGTGCATGTGAGAGAAAATGAACTGTGGAGTGGAGATAGAGCGAGAAGCAGACTCCCTGATGAGTAGGGAGCCAGACATGGGGCTTGATCCCAGGACCCTGGGGTTGCAGCCTGAGCTGAAAGCAGACACTTGATCGGCTGAGCCACCCAGGTGCCCTGGAAAACTTGTTTCTGAAAGTAATGTGGGATTTCAAGGAATACCAAATAGAAAAACCTTGAGAAGAAAGAACAAAACTAGAAAATTTGCATTTCCCAATTTTACTGCAAAGCTATAGTAATCAAAAAACAATGTGGTACTGGCATAAGGATAGACATATAGACTAATGGAATATAACCGAGAATCTGGAAATGAACTCATATATCTGTGGTCAGATGGTTTTTAAAAAGGATGACAAGGCATTCACAGACCTGTACCCCTGGGGATAAAAATACATTATATGTTTATTAAAAAAAATAATAAGCTTAATTTAAAAAAAAGGATGACAAGGCTATTCAGTGGGGAAAGGTAGTCTCTTCAACAAGTGAGATTGGAACAACTGGACATCCACAAGAGAAAGAATGAAGTTGGACCCTTACCTAACACCATATACAAAATTAACTAAAAATGGAAAAGAGATCTAAACAGAAGACCTAAGATTATAAAACTCTTAAAAGAAAACATAGGTGTACATTTTCATGACCTGGGATTTGGCAATGGTTTCTTAACTATGATACCAAAAACACAAGCACAAAAAGAAACAATAGATTAAACTAAACTTTATCAAAATTAAAAACTTTGATCATTAAGGATGCCATCAAGAAAATGACAATGCAACCTACAGAATCGGAGAAAGTATTTGAAAATGATATTATCTCATAAGGGTCTGAAATCTAGAACATATAAAAAACTATTAACAACTCATGAAAAAGACAACCCAATTTGAGATTTTATTTATTTATTTGACAGAGAGAGACACAGTGAGAGAGGGAACACAAGCAAGAGGGATGGGAAGGGGAGAAGCAGGCTTCCCCGCCAAGCAGGGAGCCCAATGCAGGGCTCCATCCCAGGACCCTGGTATCATGACCTGAGCCAAAGGCAGATGTTTAATGACTGAGCCAGCCAGTTAACAACCCAGTTTAAAAATTGGCTAAGGACTTGAATGTCCCTTTGTAGAATGGGATATACAAATGGCCAAGGAGTGTGTGAACATACATTCAATGTCTTTAATCTTAGGAAAATGCAAATAAAAACCACTTCAATCCCACTAGGATGGCCAAATAATAACTTTTAAAAGGAAAATAACAAATCTATAAAGATATTGAAATGCTGCGTAGTGCTGGAGGGAATGTAAAATGGTACAGCTGCTTTAGAAAAGAGTTGATGGTTCCTCAAAAAATTAAAAATAGAATTATCCTATGATTAAAAAAAAATCGAAAGTGGGTGTTTAAACAAAAACATGCACACAGTTTACAGCGATACTTTTCAATAGCCCAAAGGTGGAAATAACTCAAATGTTCATCAGTGGATGAACAAAATGTGTTATATCCACACAGTAGAATCTTACTCAGTCAAAAAACAAATAGAAGTACAGAACTAGGCTACACCATGAGTGAGCCTTAGAAACATTATATTCAGTGAAAGAAGCCAGACACAAATGAGCATATATTGTGTTATTCCATTTATATTAAATCTCTAAAACAGGTAAATCCATACAGATAGAAAGTAGATTTGTGGTTTCCAGGGAGAGGAAAGAATGGAGAGTGACTGCTTAATGGGTATGGGGTTTCTGTTTAAGGTAATATAAATGTTCTGGAAGTCATGGTGGTGGTGGCACAATAAGGCAAATGTACTTAATGCCACTGAGTTGCACACTTTAAAATGGCCAAGATTATGAATTTTATGCTATGTGCATTTTTAAATACACACAAGAATGTGCGATAAAAGCTCTCAATAAGTTAGCAATAAGGAGGAATTACCTTAATTTAATAGAGAGTATCTATAGCTACCAGACTATTGAATGTGAAAGCCTGAGTGCTTTCTCCCTAAGACTGGGAACAAGGCGAGGATGGCTACTCTCATTCTTATTCAACATAGCACTGGAACTTCTAGTCATGGAATACAGCAAGAAATAGAAATAAAAGGAATACAGGCAGAAAGGAGGAAATAAATCTGCCCACATTTGCAGATGGAGTGTTTGTCTACATAGAAAGAGTCAAGGAATCTACAAAAATCTTTTAAAATTAATATGTGAGCTCAGAAAGATACAAGATATGACCTCAATTCATAAAAATCAATCACATCTCTGTATACTAACAATGAAAATACATAAGCCAAAATTTAAAACACAATATAATTTACAGTCATTTGAATAAAAATGATATACTTAAGACACACTTAACAAAAATTTACAGAATTGGTATATTGAGAATTATAGAATGCTGATGAAAGAATTAAAAAAAACATTTAAGTAAGTAGAGAGAGATATGTTCATGGATTGTAAGACTCAATAAAGATATCAAATGCCCCCAGATTGTTCCATAAATGTAATGCAATTTTCACCCAAATCCTAGCAACACTTTTTGTAGACAGACTTATTCTAAAATATATATGGAAACTTGTAAGTGGAGTAATTACCCCGTCTTGAGACTTACTATATAGTTATAATAATCAAGAAAGCGTAGAGGAAAAGGAAGAACAAACAAAATTCAAACCCAGCAAAAGGAAGGAAATAATAGATTAGAACAGAAATAAATGATAGACTTAAAAAAAAAAAAACAATAGAACAGATTAGTGAAACCAGGAGCTGGCTCTTTGAAAAGATCAACAGAATTGATAAACCTCTAGGCAGATTCTTAGAGAGAGAGAGAACCCAAATAAAATCACTAATGAAAGAGAGGAGAAATAACAACCAATACCACAAAAATACAAACAATTGTAACAATATTATGAAAGCCTATTTGCCAATAAATTGGACAACTTAGCAGAAATGGATAAATTCTTAGAAACATCTAACCTACCAAAAATGAAGCAGGAAGAACTAGAAAACCTAAGGAGACCAATTTCCAGCAATGAAATTGAATCAGTAATCAAAAAACTCCCAAAAAACAAAAGTCCAGGACCAGATGGCTTTAAAGGTTAATTCTAGGGCGTCCGGGTGGCTCAGTTGGTTAAGCAACTGCCTTCAGCTCAGGTCATGATCCCGGAGTCCTGGGATCAAGTCCCGCATCAGGCTCTCAGCTCAGTGGGGAGTCTGCTTCTTCCTCTGACCCTCTCTCCTCTCATACTCTCTCTCTCATTCTCTCTCTCAGATAAATAAATAAAATCTTTTTTTTTAAAAAAAGGTTAATTCTACCAAACATTTAAAGAACAGTTAATACCTATTCTTCTCAAACCATTTCAAAAAATAGAATAGGAAAGAAAACTTCCAAATTCATTCTATAGAGTCAGAATCACCCTCATACCAAAACCAGGTAAAGACACCACCAAAAAAGAGAACTACAGCCCACTATCTCCCACGAATATAGATGCAAAATCCTCAATAAAATAATAGCAAACCAAATCCAACAATAATTTAAAACAAACATGGGGGTGCCTGGATGGCTCAGTTGGTTAAGCATCTGCCTTAGGCTCAGGTCATGATTCTAGGGCCCTGGGATCAAGCCCTGCATTGAGATCCTTGCTCATTGGGGAGTCTGCTTCTCCCTCTGTCTCCCCCTTTGCTCATGCTCTCTCTCACTCCCTCGCTCCCACACACACTCTCTCTCTCAAATAAATAAATAAAATCTAAAAAAAAAAAAATCATACACCATGATCCAGTGGGATTTATTCCCAGGATGCAAGTGTGTTCTATATTTGCAAAACAATCAACACAATACATCACATGAATAAGAGAAAGGATAAAAACCATATGATCATTTCAATAGGTGCAAAAAAGCATTTGGCAAAGCACAACATCCATTCATGATAAAAACCCTCTGCAAGGGGCACCTGGGTGGCTCAGTGGGTTAAGCCTCTGCCTTCGGCTCGGGTCATGATCCCAGGTCCTGGGATCGAGCCCCACATCGGGCTCTCTGCTCCACAGGGAGCCTGCTTTCTCCTCTCTCTCTCTCTCTGCCTGCCTCTCTGCCTGCTTGTGATCTCTCTCTGTCAAATAAATAAATAAAATCTTAAAAAAAAAAAAACCCTCTGCAAAATAGATTTAGAGGGAACATACCTCAAGATAATAAAGGCCTTATATGAAAAGCCAACAGACAACATTGTTCTCAGTGGTGAAGACCTGATAGCTTTTCTCCTAAGATCAGGAACAAGACAAGGATGTCTTGTGCACCACTTTTATTCCACATAGTACTAGTTGTCCTAGCCACAGCAATTAGACAACGTAAAGAAACGAAAGGCATCCAAATTGGTGAGGAAGAAGTAAAACTCCCACTACTTGTGGATGACATGATACTATATATAGAAAACCCAAGGGGTGCCTGGGTGGCTCAGTGGGTTAAAGCCTCTGCCTTTGGCTCAGGTCGTGATCCCAGGGTCCTGGGATCGTGCCCTGCATCAGGCTCTCTGCTCAGCGGGGAGCCTGCTTCTCTTCTCTCTCTGCCTGCCTCTCTGCCTACTTGTGATCTCTCTCTCTGTCAAATAAATAAATAAAATCTTAAAAAAAAAAATTCCATCAAAAATTACTAGAACTGATAAATGAATTCGATAAAGTTGCAGGATACAAAATCAATGTACAGAAATCTTTTGTATTCCTACATGCTATTAATGAAGCAGCAGTAAGTGAAATTAAGAAAATAATCCCATATACAATTGCACCAAAATAGATAATAATAATAACCTAGGAATAAACTTAACCAAAGAGGTGAAAGACCTGTAGTCTGAAAAATAACACTGATGAAAGAAATTCAAGATGATGCACAGAAGCGGAAAGACATTACACACTTTGGGTTGGAAGAACAGATATTGTTAAAATGTCTATTCTACCCAAAGCAATCTACAGATTCAGTGCGATCCCTATCAAAATACCACCAACATGTTTCACAGAACTAGAACAACTGACCTTACAATTTGTATGGAAATACAAAAAAACTTAAATAGCCAAAGCAATCTTGAGAAGGAAAAACAAAACTGCAGCCATTACAAATCTAGACTTCACGTTATGTTAGAAAGCTGTAGTAATCAAAACAGCATAGTACTGGCATAAAAACAGACACATAGGTTGACGAAGTAGAATAGAAAACCCAGAAATAAATCCACAATTATACAATCAATCTTTGACAAAGGAGAAATGAATATCCAATGGGAAAAAGTCTCTTCAACAAATGTTGTTGGGAAAACTGGACACAGGCAAAAGAATAAAACTAGGCCACTTTCTCAGAGCATTGACAAAAATAAACTTGAAATGGATTGAAGACCTAAATGCAAGACCTGAAGCCATAAAATCCTTGGGGAGCACTGGCAGTAATTTGTGAGTAATTTGTGACGTCAGCTATAGGAACATTTTTCTAGACCTGTCTCCTGAGGCAAGGGAAATAAAAGCAAAAATAAACTATTGGGATTACATCAAAATAATTTCTTCTTCTTTTTAAAAAAGATTTTACTTATTTGAGAGAGAGAGAGAGAGCATGAGAGGGGAGAAGGTCAGAGGGAGGAGCAGACTTTTCGAGGAGCTGGCATCCTGATGCAGGACTTGATCCTGGGACTCTGGGATCATGACCTGAACTGAAGGCAGTGGCTTAACCAACTGAACCACCCAGGAGCCATTTTTAAAAAAAGATTTTATTTATTTATTTGAGAGAGAGGGAGTGAGAGAGTATATCAAAATAATTTCTGCACAGTGAAGGAAATAACAAAACTAGTAGGGAACTTACTGAATGGGGGCAGATATTTGCAAAATGACATATCTGATAAAGGGCTAGTATCTAAATTATATAAAGAATTGATACAACTCAACATCCGAGAAAACAAATAATCTAACCAGAAAATGGGCAGAAGACATGAACAGATATTTTTCCAAAGAAGACCTACAGGTGGCCAACACGTGCATGAAAAGATGTACCACATCGCTCATCAGAGAAATACTAATCAAAACTACAATGAGAGGTGCCTGGGGGGCTCAGTCCATTAGCATCTGACTCTTGATTTGGCTCAGATCATGATCTCAGGGTTGTGGGATCAAACCCTGTGTCCAGCTCCACACTCAGCAGGGAGTCTGCCTCTCTCTCTTGCTCTGCCCTTTCCCTGCTAGCACTCTCTCTCTAAAATAAAGAAATCTTTTTTAAAAACTACAATGAGATATAGCATGTATAGCATGTGATTGTAATTAATGATACTGTATTATATACTTGAAGAAGTGTTCTTAACCACACACACAGAAAAGGTGCCAGGTATATTGGTTACCTCAGCTGTGGTACTCAGGTCACAAGGTATACATATATTAAATCATCGTTTATGGTATACCTTTAGAAAACACCATCGTGTTGTACAACCTGAACCTGATATCTGTCATACCTGGATAAAGTTGGAAAAATTATGCTCAATATTATTAGCTATTAGGAAAAAGCAAATTAAATTGGCAATAAGGGGCGCCTGGATGGCACAGTCAGTTGAATGTCTGACTCTTGATTTTGGCTCAGGTCATGATCTCAGGGTCCTGGGATTGAGCCTCAAGTGGGGCTCTGAGCTCAGGGTGGAATCTGTTGGAGCTTCTCTGTCCCTCACCCTCTCCCCCACTCACACACTCTCTCTCTCTAAATAAATAAAATCTTTTTAAAAATTGGCAACGAGGGGCACCTGGGTGGCTCAGTGGGTTAAAGCCTCTGCCTTCAGCTCAGGTCATGGTCCCAGGGTCCTGGGATCGAGCCCCGCAGTGGGCTCCCTGCTCAGCGGGGAGCCTGCTTCCTCCTCTCTCTCTCTCTCTCTGCCTGCCTGCATCTCTGCCTACTTGTGATCTCTGTCTGTCAAATAAATAAATAAAATCTTTTTGAAAAATTGTCAATGAGATATCATTATACAGCAACAGAATGGCTAAAATAAGTTAAAAAAAAAAAGTAGTAACAGCACCAAATACTAGTGAAGATGCATAAAAATTTGATCACTCATACTATTCTGGTAGGAATGTAAGATGGTACAGCTACCCTGGAAGACAGTTTCCCACTTCCTTGAAAAACTATCATGCAGCTACCATATGACCCATTGTTGAGAATGTAATAGTCATGCACAGTTGCGTATGACTGAAATGGGGCCATGGAGCAAGATTGGTAGGTTGTATTGGGGTTGATATCTTGGCTGTGACATTGTACGATGGTTTTGCACACTGTTAGCACTGAGAGCAACTGGGCGGAATGTGTATGGGATCGCTCTGTATTCTTTCTTAAGCTTACATGCTAACCTACCATGATCTCATGAAACATTTCAATCTGAACAATGTGTGACATTGAGTTTGCAAATTGCATAAAGATCGTGCTTGCCAGATTTCTGCCCTTTCATCCTTTCGTAGCTTTCAAAAGTTAAACAAACTTTCTTTGAATATGTTCTGTTTATTTTTTTTCCCCCACTTTTCTTCCCCTTCATGAATTCTACTTTTGCCTTTTCTATTTCCATCATGAAGTTGATCTGAACTTACTCTCAAAGGTCAAATGCAGGGACCAGCAAACTGTGGCCCACAGGCCAAATCGGGCCCACCCTCTGTTTTGTAAGGTTTTACTGTAATTCCGTTTGTTCATTAATTTCCATATTGTCCACAGTTGCTTCTGTGTTGCAATAGTGGAATTGAATGACTGTAACAAAGACCCTATGGTTCATGTAGCCTAAAATGTTTGTTCTCTGGCCCTTTCCAGAAAAAGTACACTGATCCCCTGACCAAAGGGATTAAAGAACAAAATCCAATTTTATTTGAAACATACAACACAGTGTTTCCACCAATAGAGTAAATTAAAGAAAATATTTAAAAATTAAAATGTATTTTGCATATTTTAATTGCTCCTAAATCTTTAAAATTACTGCTTAAATGAAAGAGAAAATATAAGTAATAATTAGTGACTATCTAATTTTGTTTTTTTAATTTTTTAAAAACTTAAAAATTTTTTTATTATGTTATTTAAGTCACCATAAAATACATCATTAGTTTTCGATGCAGTGTTCCAAGATTCATTGTTTATGCACCACACCTCGTGCTCCATGCAATACGTGCCCTCCTTAATACCCACCACCAGGCTCACCCATCCCCCTACCGCCACCCCTCTAAAACCCTCAGTTTGTTTCTCAGAGTCCAGTCTCTCATGGTTCATCTCCCCCTCCGATTTACCCAACTTCACTTTTCCTTTCCTTCTCCTAATGTCCTCCATGTTATTCCTTATGTTCCACAAGTAAGTGAAACCATATGATAATGGACTTTCTCTGCTTGACTTACTTCACTCAGCATAATTTCCTCTAGTCCCACCCATGTTGATGCAAAAGTTGGGTATTCATCCTTTCTGATGGCTGAGTAATATTCCATTGTATACATGGACCATATCTTCTTTATCCATTTGTCTGTTGAAGGACATCTTGGTTCTTTCCACAGTTTGGCGACCGTGGCCATTGCTGTTATGAACATTGGGGTACAGATGTTTCTTCTTTTCACTACATCTGTATCTTTGGGGTAAATACCTCGTGGTGCAATTACAGGGCCATAGGGTAGCTCTATTTTTAACTTTGTGAGGAATCTCCACACTGTTCTCCAAAGTGGCTGCACCAACTTGCATTCCCACTAACAGTGTAAGAGGGTTCCCCTTTCTCCACATCCTCTCCAGCACTTGTTGTTTCCTGTCCTGTTAATTTTGGCCATTCTAACTGGTGTCAGGTGATATCTCAGTGTGGTTTTGATTTGAATTTCCCTGATGGCTAATGATGATGAACATTTTTTCATGTATCTGCTAGCCATCTTTATGTCTTCTTTGGAAAAGTGTCTGTTCATGTGTTCTGTGCATTTTTTGGACATGATTATCTGTTTTTTGGGTGTTGAGTTTAAGAAGTTCTTTATACGTCTTGGATATCAGCTTTTTGTCTGTAGGATCATTTGTGAATATCTTCTCCCATTCCGTGAGTTTCCTCTTTGTTTTGTTGACTGTTTCCTTGGCTGTGCAGAAGCTTTTTATCTTGATGAAAAGCTCATTTTCATCATTAGTTTTTGATGCAGTGTTCTAAGATTCATTGTTTATGTACAACACCCAGTGTTCCATGCAATGCATGCCCAAAAGTGAAAAGTTCATTTTTGCTTTTGTTTCCTTTGCCTTTGGAGACGTGTCTTAAAAAAGTTGCTGTGGCCTATGAAGAAAAAGTTACTGTCTATGTTCCCCTCCAGGATTTTGATGGATTCCTGTCTCACGTTGAGGACTTTCATCTATTTTGAGTTTATCTTTATGTATTGTGTAAGAGAATATTCGACTTTCATTCTTCTATACATAGCTCTCCAGTTTTCCCAGCACCATTTATTGAAAAGACTGTCTTCTTTCCACTGGATATTTTTTTCCTGCTTTGTCGAAGATTAGTTGACCATAGAGTTGAGGATCCATATCCAGGCTCTCTATTCTGTTCCATTAATCTATGTGTCTGTTTTGTGGCAGTACCACACTGTCTTGGTGATCAAAACTTTGTAATAAAGCTGGAAATCGGGCAACATGATGCCCCAGCTCTGTTTTTCTTTTTCAACATTTCCTTTTTAATTTCCAATTAAATTTCCAATTTCCATTTCCAATTAAGGGTCTTTTCTGGTTCCATACAAATTTTAGGTTTGTTTGGTCCAGCACTCTGAAAATGCCATTGGTATTTTGATCAGAATGGCATTGAAAGTACAGATTGCTCTGGGCGGTATAGACATTTTAACAATGTTTGTTCTTCTGATCCATGAGCATGGAATGCTTTTCCATCTCTCTGTGTCCTCTTCAATTTCTTTCATGAGTGTTCTGTAGTTCCTCGAGTATAGCTCATTTACCTCTTTGGTTAGGTTTATTCCAAGGTATGATTTCTCGTGCTATTGTAAATGGAATTAGTTCTCTAATTGCCCTTACTACAGTTTCATTGTTAGTGCATAAGAAAGCAACTGATTTCTGTGCACTGACTTTCTATCCTGCCACATTACTGAATTGCTGTATGAGTTCTAGTAGTTTGGGGGTGGAGTGTTTGGGTTTTCCACATAGAGTGTCATCTGTGAAGAGAGAGTTTGACTTCTTCCTTGCCAATGTGAATATATCTTATTTCTATTTGTCTGATTGCTGTTGCTAGGACTTCTAGTACTATGTTGAACAACAGTGGCAAGAGTGGGCATCCTTGTTGTGTTCCTGATCTTTATGGGAAGGCTATCAGTTTTTCCCCATTGAGAATGATATTCACTGTGGGTTTTTCATAGATGGATTTTATGAAGTTGAAGAATGTTCCCTTTTTCCCTATACTTTGAAGAGTTTTAATCAGGAAAGGATGCTGTATATTGTCAAATGCTTTTTCTGCATCAATTGAGATGACTATGTGGTTCTTCTCACTTTCATTGATTTATTCTTTCCCATTGATTGATTGATTTGTGAATGTTGAACCACCCTTGCATCTCAGGGATAAATCCCAGCTGGCCATGGTGGATAACCTTTTTTTTTTTTTTAAAGATTTTATTATTTATTTGACAGAGAGAGAGATCACAAGTAGGCAGAGAGGCAGGCAGAGAGAGAGAGGGGGAAGCAGACTCCCCACCAAGCGGAGAGCCGGATGTGGGGCTCGATCCCAGGACCCTGGGATCATGACCTGAGCTGAAGGCAGAGGATTTAACCCACTGAGCCACCCAGGCGCCCCTGGATAATCTTTTTAATGTACTGTTGGATCCTATTAACTAGGTAGGATCTTGTTGAGAATCTTGGCATCCATATTCATCAGGGATATTGGTCTGAAATTCTCCTTTTTGATGGGGTCTTTGCCTGCTTTGGGGATGAAGGTAATGCTGGCTTCATAGAGAGAGTCTGGAAGTTTTCCTTCTGTTTCTATTTTTTGAACCATCTTCAGGAGAATAGGTACTATTTCTTCTTTGAATGTTTAGTAGAATTCCTCAGGGAATCCGTCAGGTCCTGAGCTTTGTTTTTTGGGAGGTTTTTGATCACTGCTTCAATCTCGTTACTACATATTGATCTATTCAGGTTGTCAAGTCTTCCTGTTGCAGTCTTGGAAGTTTATACATTCCCAGGAATGCATCCATTTCTTCTAGGTTGCTTAACTTATTGGCGTATAGCTGTTGATAATAATTCCAATGATTGCTTCTATTTCCTTGGTATTAGTCATGATCTCACCCCTTTCATTCATAATTTTATTAATTTGGGTCCTTCCTCTTTTATTTTGGGTTAGTTTGGCCAGTGGTTTATTGATCTTATTAATTCTTTCAAAGAACCAGAGCTTCTAGTTTCATTGATATATTCTACTGTATCGCTAGTTTCTATCTCGTTGATCTCTGTTCTAATCTTAATTATTTCCCTTCTCATGTGTGGGGTTGGCTTAATTTGTTGTTGATTCTCTAGTTCTATACAGTGTAAAAGAGTTGGTGTATTCGGGATTTTTCAATTTTTTTTGAGTGTGGTTTGGATGGCTATGTATTTCCCCCTTAGGATCACCTTCGCCATATCCCATAGGTTTTGGGCCAATGTGTCTTCATTCTCATTGGTTTCCATGAATTGTTAAGTTCTTTGATTTCCTGGTTGACCCAAACATTCTTGAGCAGGTTGCTCTTCAGCTTCCACATGTTTGAATTCCTTCCAAAATTTTTCTTATGGTTGAGTCCCAGTTTCAAAACATTTTGGTCTGAGAATATGCAGGGAATAATGTCAATCTTTTGGTATTGGTGGAGGCCTGATTTGTGACCCAGTATGCAGTCTATTCTGGAGAAAATTCCATGTGTGCTCGAGAAGAATGAGTATTCTGTTGTTTTAGGGTGGAATGTTCTGTATGTAACTATGAGATCCATCTGGTCCAATGTGTCATTCAAAGCTCTTTTGTTTCTTTGTTGATTTTCTGCTTAGATGATCTGTCTATTGCTGACAGTGATGTGTTAAGATTCACTACAATTATCGTATTCATATCAATATGACTCTTTATTTTGATTAACAGTTGGCTTATGTAGTTGGCTGCTTCCATGTTGGGGGCATAAGTATTTACAATTGTTAGATCTTTGGTGGGTGGATCCTTTTAGAATGATGTATTGTCCTTCTGTATCTCTGATTACAGTCTTTAACTTAAAATCTAACTTATCTGATATTAGAATTGCTACTCCAACTTTCTTTTGAGGCCCGTTGGCATGAAAGATGTTTCTTCATCCCTTCACTTTCAGTCTGGGTGTATCTTTAGGTTCCAGATGTGTCTCTTGAAGACAGCATATGGACCGATCCTGTCGTTTTATCCAGTCTGCAACCCTGTGCCATCTTATGGGAGCATTTAGGCCATTCACATTGAGAGTGATTATTGAAAGATAATTTTTTATTGTCATCATGTTGCCTGTGAAGTCCTTGTTTCTATAGACTGTCTCTGTGAATTTCTGTTCTGTGTCACTCTTGGGGTCTTGCTTCTGTTATAGAACCCCCCTTAATAATTCTTGTAGTGTTGGCTTGGTGGTCACATAATCTTTTCAGCTTTGCAGGTCTTGGAAGCTCTTTATCTCTCCATCACTCTGAATGTCTTGCAGGAAAGTATTCCTGGTTGCATGTTCTTTTCATTCAGTGCCCTGAATATGTCTTGCCGGCCCTTTCTGACTTGCCAAGTTTCTGTGGACAGGTCTGATGTTATTCTGATGGTCCTCCCTCTGTACATAAGGAATCTCTTCCCCCTAGCTGCCCTTAAGACGTGTCCTCTGAATTTACAATTTGTGAATTTCATAATCACATGCGTAGGGGTCTTTCTACCCTCAATGATCTTGGGAGGTGTCTTCTCTGCCTCTAGGACATGAACATTGTTTCATTCCCCAGATTAGGGAAATTTTCATCCAGCATTTGTTCAACTATGTCTTCTAGCCTTCTCTCTCTCTCCACCCCCTCAGGGGTCCCAATAATTCTGACATTGGAACATTTCATGGCATCATTTATTTTCCTAATTCTGTTTTCATGGCTTCTAAGCTGTTTGTTCCAGGCCTCCTCCTGATCCTTCTTTTCTATCAGTTTGTCTTCTAGATCACTAATTTGATCTTCTGCCTCAGTTACCTAGCTGTTAGAGTACTTAGAATTGATTGGATCTCATTGATAGCATTTGTAACTTCTGCCAGATCAGCCCTCACTTCCACCCTTAGAGATTCTATGTTGCCACTAAGTGTCTTCTCCAACCTAGCCATTGTCTGGATAATTGTTACCCTGAATTCTATTTCCAACATACTGTTTATGTCCATATCCAATTGTTCTGTGGCAGAGGTCACAGTCTCTGAATTTTTCCTCTGTTGGGTGTTCCTCCTCCTAGTCATTTTGGAGAGAGGTGGTTGAGGGGATGTGTAGCTGAATGTATCTACCACGGTCCAGGCAAGGTGCACCCTGGAAAGTTTCAGAGCAATCAGAAGTCACCACCAAAATAAAAAAGGAAAAAAGAGAGAAAGAAAGAGAAGAAAAGAAAAAAAAAAACAGCCAAAATGAGCCCCCAAAGTAAGGTTTATAAATTATATGAACAAAAACGAAGAAAAAGATCAACAAAAGTAAAATTCAAAAAAAAGAGAGAAAGAAAGACCCAGCCAAAATGAACCCCAAGAATAAGCTTTATATAGTACAAAAACAAAAACAAACTCTCAGAGACACTAACAAGATTAAGGTGGGAAAGTTGTTATAAACCCTCGATTTGGGTGAGGAAGGTTATTTCAGTTCTTCCCGGGTATGTCTTGTTATCCTTGTTAAAGGACTCAACTTTCCAGAGATACAGGGAAATTAAAACTGGCATATATATATTATATATACATATACATATATAATATACATATATGTATATACATATATATACACATAATATACATATATACACATAATATACATATATACACATAATATACGTATGTATAATATATACATATATAATATATAATAGTAATATATATGTAAATATATATGTAAAATTGAATAAGGAAAAAGGACTGTCTTGAATCTAATCTCTCTCTCTCCATTTATATATATACAAGAAACAAAAGAAACAAAGGTATATGCATGAAAAAAGTTCAAGTTTAAAAGCTTTTATGGAATACATTGTATTAAACATCTAGTTGAAATGGTAGGTAGGTAAAAACAATAAAAGAACAATAATCATGAGAACAAATAAAAAACGGGGGAGAAAAAGTTGTATCTACAAAATACACAGGTTTTGGGGCAACATGGGGAGCTTAATACATTGTTTTTCTCTGATGCTGGTGTTTTGCAGTTTTGTGGGGACCTTGTGGTTCCGTCCTCTTGTTCTTCGGGCTTGTCTTCTGGGGGCGGGGCCTGCCGCGTGGTTTTTCAGTCAGGCGTGCTTGGGCTGAGTCTCCCTGTCCCCCACTAAGGGGCTGGGCTCTGTGGAGTTTTTCAGGCCTTTGTTCTCTGGAGGTTTTGTTCTTTGGTGGTGTTTGTGCTTTTTCAGATGTTCAGAGCAAAGTATACTGTCTGTACCCAGACCTCGCCCCAGAGAGAAGCCTCAGTCTGCTCCCCTCTGAATAGTCCAGAACACACAGACTCCCAATTTGCAAACTCCGTTGAAGACCGCAACCTCCCATAGGTGGTGTGCACTCCCAGTCACCATCCCAGTGGTCACCCGAGGCCCCCACTTGTCCCTGTACCCCCGTGCCACAAAAACCAGGAGAGATAGTGGTCCTGGCAGCTATGGTTCCTGGCACTGTCTTCTGGAACCCACACCCGTGCTGGGGCACGGCCCCTACGGCGGTGCAGGCAGTGGATGTCCATGAACCCATGAGCCCATGCCAGGCCATCTCAGGCACGGGTGGGCACCAACTGTGGCCGTCCTGGGACTGTGGGCTCACGTCCGTGCCTGTGGCTGCCCAATCCCAGCAATTACCTCTCAAGTCCCTTTGTTCTTCTTGAGCACTGTTAACCAGAGTCCAAGTTGATGCAGGTCCCCGAGCATGGGGCACTTTCACATTGGGGTACTACTTTCCAGTGGGTCCCTTCTGGTGGCTCCCTCCCCCTTCTGCTTATGCTCAGATACCAGTCCGCACAGTCCAACACCTCCGCACCTCTCCACGAACGATCGGCTGCCCCGCAGAGATCCGAAAGTGTGTAATCTCACATCTCAGGCTGGTTTCGTGGGTGTTCTGAGTGCCCTCGTAGATATTTAGCTCTGCTAAGGGGACCGGTTGAAACAGGGTCTCCTACTTCTCCACCATCTTGCCCCTCCCCTCGAATATCCACGTTTTATATTATATAAAAATTATTTAAATCACACTGTTTTTATTCAATAGTGCCACTTGAGATTCTAAGTATTATTAAACATTTTATACAGATCTCACGATGGGAAACCAAGTGTTGGCTATCAGGGTGAGGAATCAGTATTACGCTTCAGCCTTGTGACATCTGGTCTTATGCATATAGAAATTTCAGAGTCATAATAACTGAGGGGCGCCTGGGTGGCTCCGTCTTTTAAGCATATGACTCTAGGTTTTGGCTCAGGTCATGATCTTGGGGCTGTGGGATGGAGCCCCATGTTGGGGTCCACGCTCAGCATGGAGTCTGCTTGAAATTTCTCTCCTTCGCCCTCTGTCCCTATCCTGCTCTGCTATCTCTCCATCTCTGTCTCTCTGCAGTAAATAAATATTTTTTAAAAAGAGTATTAATAACTGTATTGTTGCAAAATGGCTCCTCTGCTGCTGCATGCACAAGGCTGTGAACGCTTGACTGACTTGTGAGTGCATCGGGAGTCAGGAGTTGGAACAGCGAGGCCAATGAGACGTTGGCGGCCCAGCTCCGGGAAACAATTCTGCATTATACAAGATGCTGTTGTATTGATGCTGTCTTAAGAGGCCAGCGTCCCAAGCGTGCCCACCACCCAGAGCTTCCCCATTCTCTGTGTTCATGGCAGGTATGTCCTGCTGGTGTATCACAGCCACAGCCATCATTGTGTTCAGAAGCTAGACTTGTCCTGAGGTCCCAGGACAAGGGGTGTGGAGAAGCGGGTCCCTGGGACCTGGGGGGGTGTGTCCTGAGAGGATTGGGGCAGGGGGTGTTACGGAACCTGGGCTGGATCCTGGCCAAAGAACCAAGCGGCACTCAGGGACCTCAGAGGACCGGAGGTTTATTCCACACCGGCGGGCCCAGACGAGAGTCGTCTCTCAAGGTCTGAGCCCCGAGCAGACCAAGGAGGTGGTTTATACACTTTTCCTTCTGTGTCTGTGCCACTCTTGCCGACGCGGCCGGTGGGGCAGGGGAAAGCCTGGGATGGCCTTGGGGCAGGACTGGGACTCCCCCGCTGGACTGGTCACTCTCAGAACACAGATTTCCTTATCATCCCCCCCTTGACGCCCCTTCAAACACCCGGCTTAGAGGGCGTCATCGCTATTATTTACGGGTGACAGTGAGAGAGGAGCCCTTGGAGCTTGATCCTGTCAATGTGGGTGGTGACAAACCTCTTGAGGGCCCTGAAAACACAAGGACCAAATGCCCTGTGAGGAGGAGCATGGGGGGCCAAGGAGGCGGACCAAGCGGACACTTGTGAGGGGGAATCCCACAGAGTCCCCTGCTGGGGTGCCTCCTGCTGGCGATTTATTGTTCCTGCTGTCGGTCCGAGCTCACCCCTGGCTCCTCAGCGTGGAAACCACATTTCTCCTGGTGGAAGAGGCGGGGCCCCTGTGCGACTATGAGTAAGTTGAGTTTGCCTCATTTCAGAGGACCGCGGAGGCCAGCGGACCGAGCTGGCGCTGCGGGGCCAGGGCTGAGTGAGGCAGGAAGATCCGCCGCGAGCCGCTGAGTTGCTGAGCGGGGGTACCTGGTACTGAGCCCGTGACATTTTCCCACGGGGCGGGGGGCACGGGCAGCTCCCGACGCAGCCCGCGGGGAGCTGTGGGGAATGGCTGTGGGGAGCGTGGGGGGCGGCTAGGAGGTTTTCCTATAAGCGGAGCGTCGCTGCCCCAGGGGACTGAGAGATCGGGGAAGAGACGCACAGGCGTGGGCGACTGATTGTGGAGGTGTCCGCTGGGCCAGGCAAGCTGAAGGCCGTGAGAAGGAAGGACACTGCGGGTAGCAGAAGACCAGGACTGACCGGGGTCAGGAAGAGCATAGTGGAACGCGCGGAGGAGCAGACGGCAGCGGGCCGATAACGGTGGGGTCCACAGACGCAGTTGGGGGTGCCATCGTGGCAGCCCAGCAGCAGATAAAACCTGTGGACCAGTAAGGGCAGGAAAACACCCTCAGGTCACCCCGTAAACAACAATGGCAAGTCTCTGGGGAAAGCCCCGCCAGAAGGGGCAACAGTGTGGAGTCCGACCCCGAGGAGGAGGGACATGGTGCCGGTGGGGACTTGGGAACACGGCGCGCAGGTGTCCGTCCATCGTGGGGTCTTGTCGGACGCAACGCCAGAGCAGGGCTGCAGGGTTCGGCTGGACCTTCCACTGGTGCGGCTTCTCGTCTGGGTGATGGGCTTTTCCAGTCTAGAGTGGTGGACGCACGGGGGGACCCCAGAGGCCGCGAGGGCAGAAGGCGCTGTTAGAACAGCGGAGTGTGGCCCTGTCCACTGTGGGGTGAGGGGTCCCTTGTCCAGTCTTTGACCCGGACTGAGTCTTGGGCCTGGAATGAGTGCACCTGGGACCCTGAGGACACTGGGCCTTCTCAGTGGTCACCTTTGTCACTTATTCAGGGTGGCCCAGGGCCTGAGGTGATCTTTCTCTCTCTTTATGCCCAGTCTGATGTACGTTTCCTGGAAGGCTCCCAGGCATGGGGGAGGCCGTCCACACACTGACTTGAAAGGGAGTAACGGAGTGTCCTGGGGGTGCAGCGGGCCCGCGGGAGACGGGGCCAGAGACCAGCCACGGACGCGAGTCTCCCGACAAGGCTCTGCCGCGGCTCCCCCGAGGGTGCGATTCCTTCGCTTCACCTTCCGGGATCGTCGGGGCCGGTGGGCGGCTGGAGCCCCCAGCTGATGCTGAGAGACCGGGGCAGGACGGCGCCGTCTGCTGCGAGGCGCGCCCGTCGTCGCTGGCAGCGGTAGCGGCCGGTCGGACCGGGGCACAGTCTCCCGCAAGGGGACTTGGGCTCCCTCCCGGCTTCGCTCCGTCCTGGTCGGGAAGGCCTGGACCCGTCCACGGTCTGCGCACGTTATTGCCAGGAGATCTCTGAGCCCCCGGCTCCGCTGCACGTCTGTGAGGTCTGTTTCTAGATGTTCGAGGCGGGCTGCTCCCCGCTCTGGGCACCCGCCGGGCCGTGGGCGGGCCGAGCGTTACTGTAGCACGTGTTCCGCAGTGCTCGCTGGGGCCTCCGCACGGTGCTGGCAGGGGGCTGGCGCAGCCGTGCCCTGGACGAGGCCTCTACTGCGGTTTTCCCCAGGCCGGTGGTGTTTCTTGACTAGATGCTCACCTGTTGCTGTTGGGATGAAGACGTGCCCGTCTGGCATCACCCACCAACTCTTTCTAGTCAGGGTGGCCACCATGGCCCATTGTTTTAGTATCACCGGGCGGAGGGACTTCTTCCGGGGCTGTCAGGGTCATGGTGAGGGAAGGGGCTCTGTCCGCGTCCTCACTGGCTATGGTCTTGGCCGCCTCACCTACCAGACGATTTCCCGCACTATGGGGTCGTCTCCCTTCTGGGGTCCCTTACCCTGCAGGATTGCCGCTTTCTCTGGAAGCCAGACAGCTCTGAGGCTTTCAGTGTCTCTTCTTTGTTTGGGAGGAGGCCCCTCTCCTTGTAGATGGCACCCAGGACGGGCCCAGGAGCAAAGGCATCCCGGGCGTCAGTGCGGACGCCGACCCGCTGGCCTTCACTGAGGGCTCGGACGAAGTCGTGGCGTTCAGTCGCTTGTGCTGACCGTCCGGCTGCTAATGCCTTGGCCTCTCGGACTCCCGTGGTTGTGGTCACAGCCCGCTTTCCGGGCACCCTCTCGTAGGTAACCACTGCCGGCGCTAAGCAGCGTGAGCTCTGCGCTCTCTACGGCTGGACCCCGTAGGTCTGCGCGGCTCGCGTGGACTTTATTAATTACTTTGGAGCAGTTACGGTCTGGTTCCCCCTCTTCTGTGGGGAGAACGGTGGCTGGCTTTATTGTCCGCGCTGTTTCAGGGGTGACCCATGGGTTCTCGCAGAGGAGCCCTTGGTACTGTGCAGGCCGAGAGCCGGGCAGGAAGCCGTGCCCCCATGTGTTCGTGAGGGACGCCACTGCAGAGGGACCTTGAGGGGTTACGCTCTTGTCCCAGGGTGAGCTCGTCTGCCACCTGAGTAGGCCTGTGGTGGCAGCACCCCGAGGCACGGTGGCCGTCCTGCCGCCACCAAGTGCGGTCCCGCTGACGGATATGCAGCTGGCCGCCGTCAGGCCCAACAGTCTGGGTGAGGACCCCGAGCGCTGTCTTTTTTCATGTACAAAGAGATGGAAGGGCTTCTCTGTGCTGGCAGGCCTGGGGCTGGAGCCCTCCCCAGGGCAGCCTTGATCTCTGTGAAGGGGCTCAGCTTTCTCGACTCGGTCCCCCAAGAGCTCATCGGGGGCGTCTTGTGTTGCTGGGAACCCAGCAGCAGAACCCCGCAGGGGCCCCAGGAATTCTCATACGCCCCTTTTCGTCCGGGGCTTATGGCAAAGAGATGATGACCTGTTTCCCTACAACCCTACTTTCCTTTTTTTTGTGGGGGGTGAGGAGGGAAAGAGGATATCAGACCTGTTGTTGGCAGGTTTGGGCCTTTTCCCATGACAGTCGGTATCTGAGTCGGCCAGGAGCTGCCCGAGGGCCTCTGTGCCTTTTGTGCAGTCTTGTGTGTCTCCGGCGAGGGGGAGGTCCTTCTCAGACTGGAGGACGGTGCACGGATTTGGGACCACTGGGTGCAGGGGGATGGCTCCCTATTGGTGGCTGGCAGGCCTTGGACTGGTTGATATCCCCCTCCCGGCTTCTTCACCGGCAGGAGTGGGGTATTGCCTTTGTCTCTGGGGTGGGGCTCCCGGGATCAGTTCAATGACAGGGGCCCAATTCTGGGCTGGTCCAGGTGGGTTGTCTTCAGCCCACACTGAAGGGAAGGTGAGCCTGAGCTCTGGCGGGCCTGGGTGGGGAATAGCCTCCATTCTGTCCCTTGGTGTGGTCATTGCGGATACCAGAGACCTGTCCTCTGTGGTCCTGGGTTCAGCTGGAGGCTGGTGTGCCCAACGGGCTTAGAGGTTATCTGAGCCCCCAGGCTTGGAGAGTATGTCTCGGCCCAGGAGGGGATGCGGTAATCGTGTAGATAAAGGAACTCACGTCGGACCTCATGGCCCCCAAGTTTACACTGATGAGCCTGGCCGAAGGGCTGTTTTATGGCCCGTGTCCTGGTAGCCCCAAGGATGGCCACAGTCCTTTTGCTGAAAGGGGCACTGGGGAGGTGACAACAGAGTGTTTGGCCCCAGTATCAATCACGGAAGTCACTGGTTTGCCTCCTATTTTCATTCTGGCCGTGGGCTCATGGGAGCAGAGAAGAAGAGAGCCCGGTCTATTTCTGCAAGGCCTATGAGGTCCCCTTCTTGGGGTGAGAAGAGCTTTTCCGCAGTCGGGACATACGTTTTTTTAATTCCCCGTTTCTTTGCAGTAGGCACATTGATTCCTGGCCATGGGGGTCTGGGTTTCCCCCTTTTGATGGTGGGGGCCTCTCCGCCCTATAGACCTGCCAACAGGGCCACCCTGGAAACTCTTTCCCAGAATGAACAGGTGGGCTCCTGGGTGCAGTTGTGGGGTCGGCGGTGGAGAAAGGTTGATAATAAGCATGGAACGGCCGGGCTGGACTGTCCTGTGTTTACTGTGCCTCTTGGGTTCCCGCGTGTCTCGCACCGGCATTTGGAGGACGCTTGGCCAGTCCTGGGGCACAGCCGGGCTGCTGGTTCCTGAGAAAGAGGATCCTCTGGGCCTGGGGTGCCGGGGAGACTGATGGCGGTGGAGTGTCTGGAACTGTGGGGGGGCCGGGTGTAGACGGCCTTGAGGGTAGTACGGAGGGGGCAGGATTGGTTTAGACTCGGGGTCTCTGGCCAGGATCTGTGGAGGCGGGGGCTTCTGTGGGTCTCTTTGGGCTGCTGGGCCTGCCGCTGCCTGTTGCACGCGGATCGCACTCCGGGGGAGGGTCTGGGCACTTCCTACGCAGGAGTCACTGTGCGGAAACTTGTCGGGGTGTCCTGGTTCCCCTGTTACAACTTGTCACGCCTGATGGTCCGTTGGGACATCCAGCGTCCCCCCTGAAGCCCGGCCGACGTTAAAGGTTGTGCCGCTCTAACTCAGAGGGCTCGCAGTTGGCCGGGATGCATGTGAACTCCATGGTCTTCTGAAAACCCCTTCCCGAAATGTTGACCCTACAGTCTAGGACCGTAGGTTTACTCTGTCCTGATCCCACCGTGATGTCCCCGTGTGCAGTGGCACAGAGACGGACAAGGGTGGGCGTCCCTCCAGAGGAGAGCAGTCAGATGCCCGCCTGTCCGCCCTCCCGGAGGAGACTGGGGGCTCTTGGCCATGGCGAGTCCATATAAACCCTGGACTGGCACCCCGAAGCGCTTGCCATGGACCCTATGAGGTCACCAGGGAAGCAGGTTGGGGCCCCCTCGGACTCTGTAGTCTCAAGACCGCGGAGCCACAGAATCAGCCAGCCAGGCCAGCCTGCACGGGCGCTCGCGCGGTCACACCAGTTACTACAGTCCCCCCGTGAGGCCCTGACCTGCGGAATCCCGTTCAGAAATTCCTTTCTGCCCCCCTTTTGGGGGGGGGGGTTCCTGACCTGAGGGACTTCCCTCACAGGAAAGTCCTACCTGTGAGAACTTGGAGGTCTCCAGGAGGTGGTCCGTCTCCCCTTCCACCCTGATGGGTGGGTCTGACGGGTCCCGGGCCCCCAGGCCTCCCTGGAACGCGACGTCGGGACCAGGTTCTCCCCTGCCAAGTCTCCTCGAGTCCGGGGGGAACAGCGGGGCGGGGCTGGTCCGAGGTGACCAGGTGGGAGATGCCGGCCATTAGGCAGGGCGCACCTTCTCCGTTACGACCCTTCGTCCTGTCACGCCCGCTGTGGTCCCCAAACCGATGCCAACCACGGGCCGGCGCGGCTGGTTTGCCGGTGTGGGAACCAAGTGTTACGGAACCTGGCTGGATCCCGGCCAAAGAACCAAGCGGCACTCGGAGACCTCGGAGGACCGGAGGTTTATTCCACACCGGCGGGCCCAGACGAGAGTCGTCTCTCAAGGTCTGAGCCCCGAGCAGACCAAGGGGGTGGTTTATACACTTTTCCTTCCGTGTCTGTGCCACTCTCGCAGCTGCGGCCGGTGGGGCAGGGGAAAGCCCGGGACGGCCGTGGGGCCGGGACTGGGACTCCCCCGCTGGACTGGTCAGCCGTCTCAGAGCACAGATTTCCTTACTGGGGCGGTGGGGGCTCTCCCAGGACCGGGTGCAGCCAGGTCCCGAGTGACCGAGATAAACGCGCGTCTAGGGAAAGGGACTCTCTTGCCTGCGTCCAGCAATGACACAGTGGCACAGGCAGGGTGAGGCTCCCGGATGGAGCCCGACGCTGGGCAGTGGGGCTCTCGGACTCTTCCGTGGCGTCAGCAGGGGCCAGGCTCCAACAGAAACAGGACGTGATGGGACTGTGGCTCCAGTGAGCCTATGAGCCTACCTGGTTTGGGGACAGGGTCTCCGTCCTTCCCTGGGAGAGAGGCAGGCCCCTGGGGTCTGCGCCTTGTGGTTTCCAGGACCCATGCTTTGAGCGCTGGTTGCCGGGAGGTTGGCAGGACGCCGCCTCCCCTTCTAGACACCAGCTGGTGGGAATCTGTCCTGGAGCGTCAACCCCGACCCCTTGGGCACGAGTTGCCCGGGAGCCTGGGGGAATAGGACCTCCAGGAGCATGAGGGCCCCCTGAAGTGGCTGACTGTGGCCTGGTTCTGTTGGGGGCCGGAAGCATGTTGGCCAGAAGGAAGGCGGGCAGGAGGCCTGCAAGGAACCGGCGGGGAGCAGTGCGCAGACCTCTGCCCTCAGGAAGTGGGGGCTCGGGGGAGGGGCAGGGAGCGGTTCTCAGAGCAAGACGCCTTTGCTGTTCAGGCCAGAGCGAGAGGATGTGGCACAGAAAACACCCCCTTCTACAGAGCCACAGGGGCCCCTTGCTCCTCCCGGTGAGCAGGAGGGAGAAGGGCAGGCCCAGAGGAGAGCAGATGAAGAGGGTGGTGTGCTAACGTGACCAGAGGACTGGAGGTGGGGGGGGATTGGCAGATGGGCAGGGGGCTGAGCCAGCCAGATGCAGTGGAGATGCCTGCCCAGGTCCAGGGGCGGGGGGGCTGCTGAGGCTCTGAGTGGGGGCAGGGCTGTCTCTTGCCCCCCATGGGTGTAGGCAAGGAGGCCAGGAGAGGAGACAAAGGCATGAGCAACCCTGGGGGATGGAAGCCTGCAGAGGGGGCCTGAAGCCTGTATGGGAGCCTCCACGGGGCCGCCAGAGAGGTGAACGCAGGCCGCAGGGTTGGGATCCTGCTGCTCTGCCTCCCGTTCCCGGAGGTGGATGTGGGGCTGAAGTGGAAACAGGATGCCTGGGGGATGCAGGCGTGTGGAACTGTCGGGGCTCGGCTCCCCCAACTAGTGGGATCTGCCCTCACGGCCCCAGATCCTTCTCCCTGAGTCTTCACCTGCAGAAAGTTCCATAGTGCCCACCTGCTCATAGGGTGGAGCTTAAAGTCTTAGCACGTGAGACCCCTAGTCCCGGCCCCTCCAACTTCCAGGATTTGGCTTTCAGTCCCCTTCGTGTGATCTTTCACACTTCCTTTTTTACCTTGGCATTTCCTTTCTTCCTTGACCGTCCGCAAATAAAATCTGACCCCCGCATCAGCATAGCTTGTTAGAACTGAGAGAGACCCTGGAGATTTTGCTGGTAAAGCCCCACTGTTTGGCCCTTAGCAGGACGGCAGGAGGAAGTCAGTGATGCATTGGGACACCTGGGTGGCTCCATCGTTAAGCATCTGCCTTCGGCTCAGGTCATGATCCTGGGGTCCTGGGATCGAGTCCTGAATCGTGCCCCCTGCTCAGCGGGGATCCTGCTTCCTCCTCCCCCTCTGGCCTTCGCTCCAGCTCATGCATGCCCCCCCCTCTGTCATAAATAAAATCTTAAAATAATAATATAAGACAGTGGCATATTCCCACTTACTGGGGATTCTCAGTAATAGAGGCCATGTTATACAGACCTCCTGGTGGTGAAGAGGGCGTTCGGGAGCCCAGGGGTGCAGGCTGCAGCAGAACCTGGCTGAAATGGGGGGCTTCGTTCCATTAGCTCAACAAGGTCCTTGAAAATGCCTCCCTGAGAGGCGGCCTCCCTCCGAGCTTCCCAACCAAACCCTGGCACTGTTCATACCATCTATGCCTGCCCACAACTGTCCCTGTTAACTTGTCACCTGGCTGTGTTTCCCTGGCCAAGGGGACTCCCTCTATGTGTGTCCAGTGTCTGTCTAGTTCACACCCATGGATGGAGGCGGGAATTTGGTGCCGTTCGGCTGTGGGAACAACAGCAGACAACTCCTTAGTCACGTAGCGACAGACCCACCCGGGTGAGGATCCGTCAGAATGGACGAAAGTCCTAAGTGACAGAGGAAGGCTCATTTGTGACTGCCAGAGACTGTCACCTCATTGCCCGGAGCTTGGGTTCTGTTAGAATAATTAGGCGGGAGAGCACTGTGTTTTCAGGAACTTCTGTCTTCGCCACTGGTGCGTATCCACGGCCACATGCTGCGCCTTGATGGGGCCTCCCGTGGAAGGAACTTGCGCCGGGCGGGGGCAGGGGCAGGCAGCTCAGGCACAGGACCCCTTGGGGACGAGGGCTCTGCGGGGTCAGGACTTCGGTTCGCCTATAGGAAATGCCTGCATTCTAGAATCATTCTGGGCAAACCCGACACATCGAGGGTTGCTTTGGACCACACGAGCCACTCATTTTTTTTTTTAAAAAATCAACCTCAGATGTAGACTGGATTCACCGTAATCCTTGCTTGGTGGCCTGTTCTCATCATTGAGCCACGCACACTCCTCGTTTGTTCCTCCCTCCCCCTCCCTTTGGTTTCGGGGCCCCGGTGAGCAGCCGTGGGAATCTCTGTGGCATTAGTTACCAGGAAGTGTTGGGGGTAACTGGTGTCCCCGCCGGTGTTGCTGATGCGGTTTATTGACTCAGGCGCCGTTTCTTGGGGGTGACAAGGCCACGGTTACGGTGCAGGCTCTAGAGGACGCCAGCCTGGGGTTAGATTTAGGTGGTGCCCCTGCCGGCAGGCCAATCTCTTCACCTCTCTGGGCCTCACCTTCTCACTTGTCCAGTCGGGGCTATGCCAGGTGAGGCCTCTGAACACATTCAGGGAGATAATCCACGATAAAAGCATTTGGTGCCAGGGTCCTCACCGCTGTGGGACGCAGGCCTCCCTGCTTACCTGCTGCCGTTCGCAGCGTGTGAATTAGCGGCAGCATGCCCAGTGAGGAGGCCAGAAGTGCCTTTGTGGCTCAGGCAGGGTTACGACCCCTGTGGTCCAGCAGGGCCCTGCCTCAGGCCGGAGGGGCAGGGAGCACAGCTTCTCCTCTGCCATCATCCTGTTACCCAGTGGACGGTTCTTTTGGGAGCTTTTGTCAGAACTTTCCCTTGACCTTTTCCCAGGGTCCTCTCTGGCTGGCGCTCAACTTAATTTTGCCCCAGAACCACCTGGAGGATTGGTTCGAACACATGTCACCAGGCCCGTTTCCCATTCAGGAGGTTGGAGGGAGGGGGCTGAGACGTTGTGTCTCTCACGGTTCTCAGGTAGTGCTGCTGCTGGTCCGGGGACCACAGTTTGAGAAACTCTAGTCCAGGGAATTAACTATGGTGGGGGGTGCAGGGCAGTCAGGGGAGACTTCCTGGAGGCGAAGGCCTTTAAAGTGAACCTTCTTGTAGCAGATGAAGAGACGGCGGCGGGAACGAGGACACAGAAGGGCCCGTGTGAGCTGGGGGCGTGGGGGCAGGCACGGGGAGGTGAAGCTGCCAGGCCCCCAGGCATGAGAGGGGCAGGACGGCCAAGGCCAGGTGGTTATTCTGGGCTCCACTCTGGCGACCTCTGGACCTCTGGGATGGCTCTGGAACCTGGGACCCATGTGCAGTGGGGTGAAGGGCGGTTTAGGGAGAGGGAGGGAGCAGCTGTGGGACGAGAGAGCCTGGGCTTGCTCCCCAGTCCAGGGTCGTGGCATCCTTTAAAATCTGGAGGAGTCCTTCCATGATCCTATTTTCAGTGTAGAGACCGAGATCCATGGTTCCCAAAGGTGCCAGATGAGATAGTGGTTGTAGTCACGTTAAAAAAAAATTAATTAGAAGATAATGGAATTAAAAAAGGGATGTCACTGCACCTCACAAGGGTATGCCATCAAACCTGCTTTGGGCTTGTGGTTTGCAGGGGCACCGCATTGTGACGTGTGGGGGAAGGGTGTGTGTGGTCATGGGGTGTGCTGGACCCGCCAAATGGCCTCCCCCAGGCCTGGGGCATCGAGCTGTGGGACAGTCGGGAAGATGATGCCTAAGGTTCCCCAGAACAGGAAGGGCTGCGGGGAAGCCTCCAGAAGTGGGCGTCAGTGTGAAATGAGGTGCGCAGGGGTGGCTTTCTGGAGGTGGCTGAGTCTGACCTTGCAGGTGGCTCAGATCCTGACCCCAGGGCCTTTTGGGGAGCGGGCAGAGAGTCTGCCGACCAACAAGGAGTTGCCAAGACACACCGGGAGTGGGGTACAGGGTGTGAGGAGACAAATGAAGGTTTAAAAAAATCTAAGTCTCAACAAACAGAATCCAAACAGAAGTGTGACAGGCCTTAAGTAGTATCAGCCAACACGTTCAAGTTGCCGCAGAGGGCACGGGGGACCACCGGCCTAGCCCATCCCTGCCTAGGACGCTGACTTTGAAGGTTACTGTTCCCATGCTCCTCTGGGCCAGGCCATCTCCAAATGCTGGCGCAGGCTAAACTCCAACTTGCGTCCGTCAGAGTGACTGAGTGCTTTGGGTAGGAGAGTAGCTCGAGACCCCATGACCCTACCCTAGCTCCCCTCCCCCAGCTGGGCGAGAAACGCTGGGGCTGAACTAGGACTTGGACCACCAACCCACTCTCTTCAGTCTGGCCCAATATGGCAGCCGATCCATGGCAAGAATTTCTAGGGCACTAACTGGGACTGAGTTTGTAAAACATTAAGTGACCTTCTCTTGTGTGTGGGCCACTCCCTATCCAGTTCTTACTTCCCACTGGCTTTGGGCCACACTCCCCACCGAAGCCAAGCTGGGGTGCACTGGGCTCACAGCCTGATGTCTTCAGGCCTTGCTGTGTTCAGAAAGCCTCATTGTTGTACACATTAAGAAATGGTTCCAGAAAAGCTGTGATTCGAGGTCACTGTGAACGGAAGGCCCGGGGCAGGTGCGGCCCCCCCGCCCCCGACTCCTGGTCTGAGCTCCTTATCGGAAGCTTCCAGTAGCTTTGAACTTGCGCAGGGGCCGGTGAGGGACTGTCTTTGAGGATGCGATTTCCAATCCAATAAACAGCCCTATTCTACTGAAAGGAAACTACCCAACGTTCCAGAAATCGCTCCTAAACTTATAGGAAGAAACGACGGGAACTTAAGAAGAGAACGTGAGAGCCCATGTCACTTCTATTGCCCCGTTTTCTTCCCGCAGGTTGACTCGGTGCTGTGGAAGCCTAGTTGGGTCTCCGGCATGGATCCAAGCTCCGGAGATGGTCTTGGGCACCCACCACCACAGAGCCCAATCCCGTGCCGTGCGGCTTTTTATGCCACAAACGTATGTAACATCAGCAGTCACATCTGGTTTCCTCTCCTCCACCTTGATTGAGGCAGGAGGAGGATAAACAGGGAACGCTGTTGCGAATTTCCATCCCAAATGATAATTATTGCATCGTTATATCCGCTACTTTTCTTGTCATGTACCATTAGGAGGGTAGCACGATCACTGGCGGTCAAAGGCGGTGGAGATAATTAGAGCGTCTATAGGTTAGCAGGAAATCACATGGGGGCCAGTCCCCATCAGTGCCGGGGTGCTGAACGCAATTCGCGATGGTGGAGATGCACAGAGCCTGAGTCCTCTGGGCTCTGACACTGCAGGTGGGCGGGGCACGGCCCGCAGGGCTCCCCATCCAGACGCCGCAGAGTTTGGGGGGCGGTGGCAGGATCCTGTGTATGGTCCGATTTGGGAAATCAGTGTTTGTCGCGTTTTCCAATCCCCTCGTCGTCCTTCTGGTCCGGGAGGTGGGCGTTAGCGGGCAAGCAGAGCTAAGGGAGTGGGTCTCTATGGCTCTGCCCACTGTTGCCTTTCTAGGCCTGCAAGCCCGGGTCCCTTGACCTGCATGGTCTTCCTGTGCCTCCCCCCCCTTCCTGAACGCCCCCCCCCCCCCGCCATGGGTGAGTCCACGGCGCTCCCCGGCCACAAACTGTGTCTAAGCCCCAGACAGCAGCCGCCCGCATCCCGCTAACCTGGGCCGCTCCCACGCCTTCCCAGAAAGAGAACAAACACCGGTCCAAACAGGTCTTGTCTGAACAATTTCATGAGGCCGACATGAGAAAAAACATTTTTTACATCTTGAAAAAAACAAAACGGGAATTTAGAGGGCGGAAGAGGGGAAACGTCTGCGAGGGGAGGAGGGAGAGGCCGGGTCGTTCAACAAGACACAGAGGAATTGAGACAGGAAGGAAATACAAGGAAGGTCTGGAAGGTCACATACAAGCCACCGAGTCCACAGACTGAAACGCCAGGGAACGCGTGAGCAGAGACTGTCGTGAAAGGCCCCAAAGTCGGCTCTGTCACCGGAGCAGGTGACCCCACCACGGAGCTCCGAGCTGGGCCTGGGGTGCCCCCCGACCCACCACCTGCGCCATCCACCGGTCCCTTCCCAAGACCGAGCAGTGTTTTGCCTGGACCGTCCCGGAAATGAAAAGAATGAGAAACAGAAAGAACGTAAGATCCACATGTCGTGGTGGGGGCCACCAAGGTTTACAGAAGCTGATCGGCGGGCGGCCGAGTACGTGAGGGAGGGCAACCGGCCCCCGCGGGTCAGCCTGGTGTCCTCGCTTGGGCTGGGTTCGAGGCCTTTCTCCGCGAGAGCCCGGTCTTGCACGTGTGGCTTCTTCCCTAGGGGAACGATGGCTGTCGCACACACAAGCACCTGGAGGCTTGGTTCACATTTTTTAATAACATGGCACAGTTTACATTACACAAGAAGGCTCCATCGATGGGAACATGCTGAAGAGTCAGTCGGTTTTCACGGGTCTTTTCACATAGGGTCTAGGAAGGACTTTATTACATACAGGATAAACAGCAAAAAGGTCTGTATAGAACAATCTCTTTACAAGACTGAAAGCTACCACTACAGTTCCAGTGTTCATATCCCTCGGATTTTTTTTTAAAGTTGTTGTTAAAAAACAAAACAAAACAAAACTAAAAATCCAAAAAAAAAAAAAAAAAAAAAAAAAAAACCCCAAAACCAAAAAAAACCAACCAAAAAAAACAACCCACTGCACAACAGCTGGAGTTCACAAAATCTGAAACTCACCACTAAACCTTCAGTTTACTACTAAAATAGATCTCTCTGCTTATTAGAAACAATGGTCTGTAGTTAACTTTTTTTTTCTTTTTTGCAAAAACAGGATAACAACATCAGATAGCACTTTAATATACTAGAAGACCCAATGGCACTAGTTTTATTTCATACATATAATTTACAGTCCGGTAGACAAGATATAGTGTATTTCTCTGCTAATAAAGTCATATTCTCTCCAAATATGTAGACAAGAGGCTTAATGTATTATAAAAGTATTATGAAGACACGTTAAGGTCGATGCGAACTCAAAACCACACGCACACACAGGACTTGGTCTCTGCCACTGTTCACCCTCTGCGCCTCTCTGTGGCGGGGCCGGCCCCACCTGTTCCGGCTCCTTCCAGACCTCCCGACCCACGGGAGCGCCGCGAGTCACGGGGGCAGACACGCCCCTTCGGTCCCCCAGCTACCGAGTACAGGGAGAAACATATCCATCATCTGAGAAAACGCGAAGCTTTCTTTCAGGATTTGTTTGGGTGGGATCCCACCTCATCCGCAAACGAGGAGGCTGTGTGCAGAGAGGAAATGGGACACGCTAAAAACAAAACAAAAAAATTCGTGGCTCCCACGGGGGGGGGGGGGGGGGGTGAAATCACGTGACTGATGATGACGAGGTGCTGGCGGCCTGTGTCCCCTGGTTTTGGCATCTGACAACCCCCATCCTCCCCTGGCAGCGGCTGCGCTGCCCTCGCTCTCCCCGCCCCCTCCCTCCCGCGCCCCCACCGCCACGGCCCACAGGCCACCACTTCGGAAGCCACGTTTTCGGCCTGGGGTCCGATCCGCATAATAGGAGGTTTTCTCCGTTTGAAGAAACACGCAAGGAAAACAGTCCTATCACGTGAGCGCTTGTTCAGGGAAAATATGACCTTGAGGATGTTGTAAATGGGTTTGAAAAGGCTCCTTTGAGTCAAGAGGGCTTTCGAGAGAAGCCCTGACATTCATTGCATAGTTGAAGGGTTTAGCTGTCTCTAACAACACGTGGGAACACGGCCGCAGCGGACCGCTCGCGGGTAGTAAGTCTGCAGATAGCACATTTGAAGAAGTAGTAATGTATTAGGTTACTTACTCTGTATCTATTTACATTTGTACACAGTAAAGCTTTCATCTTACCCTTTGCATATATGAACCATGAGCTCCCGAAGCAACGTTTCTTTACAGGACTATGTACACGGCCTCCCCTTCTCATCTGCGGGAGCTCCGCGCGCCGGGCCGGACCGCACCGCGGGCGCCGCTGCCGCCTCCCCCCACAGTCACCACCGCGCCGGGCGTGTATGCCATCTTCGCTGTTTTGGTTCAAATCAACAAAGTTTTATACGAGAAACCGAAAGAGTTAGGGACGTGAGAACATTGGACTTGGCTAAAAGATCTGAAAAATTTCAACATAGAATATACAAAAAACATTTCAAAATCTGCACGGAGTCTATACATTTTTTACAAGGGGAGGAGGCGGGGGCACGCGGCCCCCAGTCCGTGGCAGCGGTCCGTCCTCTCTAGCTCTCCCTCCCTCCCTCTCTCAAGTCTGGCGTCGTGTGGGTGTGGGGCTTCTCCGTCCTCACTCGGGCCCTGCTCTCCTTACCGAGCCTCGATGTCCTTCAGGGTGTGGGAAGGGGGCCTCTCCCTCATCTCTGCGGACAGAGGAGTAGTCCTGCGGGGCGAGACGGGGCGGCCCCCCAGTGTGGAGATGAGCGGCGGGGGTGCGCTCAGCGCGGCCGTCGGAGGCGTCTTGTTGAGCAGTCCGTTCTGGTGGCCCGCCGTGGGGCTGATCCGGGGGTAGTGCATGCTGGGGAGCCCCGGCGTGATGAGGCTGGGGTGCGGCAGGTGCCCGTCCAGGGAGGCGGGGTGCACTGAGTGCAGCCGCGTGTGCTCGTAGTCCTCCCGGAGCACGTGCAGGCGCTCCCGCTCGTCCAGGTGTGCCCCGCGCTCGTGTTCCCGCCGAGGGTCCACAGACAGCGGGTGGTGGTGGTGGTGGTGGTGGTGGTTGTAGTCGTGAGGCTCCCTGTCCCGGAAGGAGCGGTCGGCTTCGTACAGCCGGGGGGTCGAGAGACGGTGGAGGGGGTCGTTCCTCAGCAGGAAGTCCCTGCCCAGCGGGTCTCTGCGGTGAATGTCAAGTTCTCGGTAGGGATCCCTCAGCGGGTCCCGTATGGGGTCCCAGTGAAAAGAAGGGTATGGGAACCGCTCTCCGCCCGGGATGGGACTGATGCCCATGAAGGGAGTCATCATGCGCGTCCTGTCCAGGCTGCCGATGCTGTTCATGGGGTGGATGCCGGTTACCCCCACTGTCACGGGCATCGACGCCAGGGGCCCCGGGTGCACGCCGGACGAGGAGCTTGGAGGCGGCGGCTCCGACGGCCGGTGGGTCTGTGGGGCCTCTGGAGGCAGGTCGTGGTCCTCCTTGCGCTCCTCCTTCACCTTGACCTCCGAGCCCTTCTTGGGGTTCTCGTAGGCCGGCTCGCCCTTGCGCGGCTCGGCCTCGCGGCTGGAGGTGCTATTGGGCCTGGCGCTCTCCAGCACGGGGGTCCGCACGTAGGGCGATGGCACCCGGGCTAGCTGCTTGGCCTCTTCGCCCACGGCTCGCCCCTCGGGGCCGTGGCCGTCCTTCTCGGGCAGGTGGCCCTCCTTCGCCTTGTGCTCGTCGGCGGCCAGGTCCTTGCGGGACTCCGAGTGGTCTCTCTCCCTCTCTTTGGATTTGTCTTTCTCACGCGCCTCAGTGTTCAAATGACCCCTGATCTGTTCAGCGGAGCTACGGTTAGGTCCCAGGGCGCTCGCCGGGAGGACGGGTGCTGGTGAAGGGTGGCTGGAGTGTCTCTTCTCAACGCTTTCCCTGAGGAAGAGAGAAGCAAACAGAGAAGCCGATGAAGCGGGCCTGCTGGCCTGGCGAGGGACTGCCGATGAGATGGTGGTGTGAGGAGGACGGGCTTGGGTCTGGTGCCTGCGATTGCCGGGTGCGCCCTGTGCCCAGCAGAGCCGGCTATCCTGACCCTACTCACCGAGATGTCAGAGGACGCTTTAGGGGGCGAAGTGCTGGGCATGAGGGCGCGTGGGGGCCCGAGGGGAATAATTCTGTATGTAAGAGTCACATGGTCCGTTAAGACCACAGAGGAAGGGTTTTCGGCAAGTGCACGTGGACCAGTGGGGACGGTAACAGTGCTCTGGCGACACAGCCCACCTGTCTCGACCACTGGGATCATTTAGTGTGGCGCAGAAACGCCTGAGCAGCCCAAACACGAAGACGACCTTTCTGCCACTTCTGCGACACTGAGCCGGAGGGAAGAAGCGTCTGACGCGAACGTGACAGGAGCTTCAAACTCCAGACATGAGGACGAGTGACCCGTCTCAGAGCAAAGGACGCAGGCTCAGAGGCCCTGCGAGAGGCAGCCCGGGAGGGGCTCTGAAGGGAAACCACGAGTTCGGGGCTCATGGGTTGCAAACGGCACTTGTGCCTCAGGAGGGGCAAGGTGGAAATCTGGGGAGAAGATGGAGGAAAGCCGGTAGGAAAAGGGGGGGTCCCCGGGCCTCAGGGGATAAGTGGAGAACCATTCTGAGGGCATCTGGGAGTGGACACGTGGAAGAAGAATCTTAGAGGCCTGTCTGGGACGGGGGCTGAAGCGTCCAGGGTACGGGATGCTGAGCACAGAAGGACCACGAGGCCGACAGGACGAGGGAAGACCGGACCGGGCACGTTCAGGGACAGTTGCGAGACAGACCGGGCTGAGGCCAGGGGCAAGGCACCTCGCTGGCTCGCAGCTCCCAAGGCAGAGGGGCGCGAGAGCAGGAAGGGGGTTCCCTACAAAGGCGGTTTCTAGCCAACATGGAGGCCAGGAAGAGGGGCATCTTTAAAAGGTAAGAATAAACAAGCGTGTTTTATCACGTTTCCGGACCTGAATCCAAAGGCCGTTTGGGCCCCATCAAGAAAGACGTGAGAAGGTTTGCTGCCTCACCATCTTCTGGTCACCGACGGGCGGCCCCGAGAGCGCCCGGTCCGGGCCCCGGCGGTTCACAGCTGAGAGCTGACCGCCCCGAGTGGTCCTCCCACTATCTGAGCTCGAACACACTGTCTTGAAGGAAAATGTGTCTTTTTCTTTTCTAAGACAGCATCAGCGAGAATGAAGAGGACGTGCTAATCTGACCCACTTAGGGTCTCTGAAAGTGAATCCTTTTAAATCACTATGGGCATGTATGCACACACACCCCACACACAGTAAGGAAAATCAAAGATCTGGATCCTGTTTGAGACCCAAGTACCCAAGGGAGAGCGCTGGTAGGGATTTTCCTGTCGAGCGTATCTGGTCTTTCCCTGCTTCGCAGTCTGAGCAGGAGGAAAACCGCCTACAGCAAGAAAACAGAGGGACGCTTGCTTGAGAATGCCCAGGACATTCTTCAGCGAAAATACCCTAAGACCTTTTCCTCCTTAAGGCGATTCCTGTTACAGGCACGGGTTACCAAGTCCAGAGCTGAAAACACGGTTAGTCAAAGTAACTTCCCCACTGGCAAAGCAAAACCCACACCGGGAACGCGTACGGACGCTCCTCGGCATGTAGGTTAGCAAACTTCTACTCGTCCTCTGTGAGCCCGGGATTTGGGGTTTGAACAAAACTTGAGAAAAATATGATGAAACGATGCAAACGTGACTTTCTAAAAGCAAACAAAAAGAGAGGGAAAGAGACAGGAAAAAAAAAAAAACCTATGGATGATTTAATGGACTGCACGAACTTGAAAGCAAATATGGTGTTGATTCATGCTGTGTGTGTTGGGTCCGGAGCTCCAGCTCGCTGTCTCAGAGAGAGAGAGTTCTCTGGGGCACACTAGCGCTCGCGGGGACCTCGCAGCTTCTCGGGGCAGGTCTGTGTCTGAGTCGGGGCGCTCTCGCTGCGCTGTGGTCATAGCCTATGGGGCGGTGCTCTAGGGGGCCGAGGGGGTGCGCTCGGGGACTGCGGGGCTGGCCCGGGGCCGAGCCTGGACTGGGGGCCACACGGCCCGCCGGAGCACGAGGCTGGGATGGGGCGGGGGCACGGCCTTCCTGGGCGCACAGCGGGCTCCCCCAGTGGGACTCGAGAGCGGGTTCTTTCCGTACCTTTCTTTGTCATCTTTACTAACGGAGGAGTCTCGTTTATCTACATCTCTATCTCTGTCATGAGCTGCAGCGGACGCGCTACGCTCCAGCTCCCCTGGCTTCAGCCAGGGCGGAGGGGTCGGGAACGACGGAGGCGTGCGGTGGAGCCGGTTCCAGGGTTCGTGAGGGTTGCTAAAGTTCTGCACACTGGGGCCATCCTTGTGGCCGAACATTGAGTTGGGTGCTGAAATGGTGAAGTGGAGAACAAAAAGGTTTAAGAGAAATCATATAATCCGCTGTAATGAAGGTACTTACCCCAAAACTTCTAACAGCACTCAGAGTTAAAATGAGTACATATTATGGGGAGCTGGAAAAGGAAAGGAGATCAACAGACTCATTAGAGGGACGCTCGCCCCACCCTGGAGAGGCAGCTCAAGGCTCTCGCTCTCTAACCCGAGCCGACGGGGTGGGAGGGGAGGACTCAGGAGGAAAGGGGCCGGACAGGTGCCAAGAGCGCCCAATCAAACACGTCTGTGCATGCAGGGGCCCCGGCATGCGGAAGGGGGTCCTCTCGGGAACAACACCCATCGCCGCGGTGTCTTCCGGCTCCTCCCTGCCCCTCAGCCCCGCCAACGGGACCGCCACTGTCCCCACAGCATTAGCGGACGGAAACAGGTCGTCAAGCCCAGACGGCAGTGGACCCAGACAGACACGTAAGGTCTCCGCACAGGACGACACCGGGAGGGCACCCTTAGGGCCGCGTTTCAGGCTGTGACAAACGGACAGCACCAAAGACAAGGGCTGAGCCTTCGGTGACTTGAAAATGAGCCCGTGTTACGCCTCTTTTCCCACTCGAGATACTTTTTGGTAGAAAATGACACGATCCTCCCAGATGACAGAGTACAAAATGCTGGGCTAGCCTCAGCCCAGGGCGGTTTTCCTGCCATTTTTGGTAGTTTTCTCAGTGCCACTGGTGCCAAAGGTGAGGCGGAGGAAGAGTGGTTTCCCTGTCCACCGGGAGCCGCAGCTAAAGTCCCGGAGGGTAGGGACGGAACGTGGGGGGGGGACTGAGCTCAAGTGACTGTATGGAGTTTGATCAGGGACACACAGGAACAGCGGGCTTCCCCTGAAACCTGCACCCTTCCCTCCGACTTCGCTGCTGAGGCCAGCTTCTCTGGATACGACCTCATCTGTTTCCCACAGGACAGTTTCCTTCTAGCTAGAAAGGTCTTGAGCCATAGACAGATCCAAGGAGACACACAGTCCGAGGCAGATTTTTAAAAAGCCAGAGGGTACTCACTAACTGAAGGGTTTCCGAGTCCCCCGAAGGCGTTGCCACCAACCGCTGCGAGGCCAGTGAACGTAGACGGACGGTTAAAAGGCTCTGCGGACAGATCGGGAAGGAGGAAACGGTTGCAGGACTGGGGTGAGTGGAAGGCAAGAGCTTCCCGGGCGTGGGAAGGCGATGTGGGGCCCCTGCCCTCTCTACACTCGGACCCGATCCGTCCCTGGTCGTGCAGAGGGTCTCACTGCATTTGCGTCTGGGCACAGTGTTCTAGGACAACCCTCCTGCCCTGTCCTCCCTCCTCGGGGAAAGTACTCTGTGGGTTCTAGGAGTAAGGCTCCCAGTGACGAAATGGTGCAGGCGCATCTGTGGAGACACCCCGTTGTCGCGTGCCACTGCCTATACGCCTGCCTGTACACATGCGGGAAATACCTAGAAAACAGAGGCCACACTAGAGCATGCACCCTTGCTAGAAAAAGACAGATGCGCAGTGAAACCCGAGGGGACTAAGAAACAGCACGGAACATTTCCTTGTTAAATCATCTTGCCTTTTCTTCCTCCTCCCAGAGGTGGACAGGCAGAGGGAGTTCACCATCTCACCCCAGCGGGCAGGTACAGGCTACTGTACACATGGATCACCGTACACACGGCTCCTTCCCACTGCTCTACCTGTCGCCTCAGACGGCATCACGACGGAGCACACAGCCCCTACTTTAAGACTGTGGTGTCAGAGGTACGGAGATCCTGAGGACGGAGGGCCGGCCGTCAAACTTCTCCACGAACCCAACATGGCCCTGCGTAGTCACCGGGGTGTCTAGGACCACGGCCAACCCGCCAAGAAGCACGGCGGGAGCGCGGCAAACCAAGGTTTTGGTGAGACACGTGTCGCTTCCCATCGCCGATGGCAACTTACCCAGGTGAGCGGCAGGGTTAAGGAAGTTGCTGTGGTGGGGGGGTGGCCCAAAAGGGGTCCCGGTTGGGTGTGCAGCACCTGGAAAGTCAAACACAACAGAATCAGATTTCCCAGAAAGCCAACTCCTACCACACTCCCAGCTGCTGAAGGGCCCCATGAGAAAACGGGGGTGAATATGTTGAAACAAGGATGTGGCCGAAGTCCATCCAGGCAACGTGCCGGGGGACGACATGTTTTATGTTAGCTGGAGAAGTCATGCTCTCCTTCCAAGCTGGGCTGGCCGCCGCCCGAAGAAGGTATTCCTTTGAGAAGACATGGGCGCGCAGCGTCAGAAGCACGGAGAGACCGCACAAGGCGGGGCAGGGTGGGGGGCCGGTTCTGTAACCAAGCAAGCTGGGGGTCAGATGCCAAGGCACGAAGTGTTGGGTTCTTCCCTGAGGGACCTCCAGAGCCGTGAGTACATTCCCGGGCTCACTTGTCTTCTGAAAGGGGGACATCTGGCCACGGGATACTTTCTTCACAGAGCATGTTGGGAGGCAAGTCTTTCACTCTGAGAAACTTGATCTAGAAACTGTATTTCCTAATTCTTGGCCCAGGAGCAGCGTGTCTGGGTGGTGCAGAGCCCCTTCCCTGAGGACTGTGCTGGTGGTCCCGAGACCATCTGAAAGGCCTGGGCCTGCGGGACCCGGGACCGTGAGCTACATCAGGTACAAGCGATGAAGTCCTCCAGGCAGCTCCCAGCTCCGGGGCCAGAAAAAGCCACTCTATTCCTACATTTGTGGACACTGGCGATCTGCTAACGGACCCTATCTGCCCGACAGGGACCTCCGTTCAAGGTCAGTGGTCTTCTTTGGTTTCTCCGTCCTCCAGTGTTTCATAGTCTGCCTGAACAACGTGTGTTTAGGGGCTGCATCGTCCTTGTCCCGGAGGAAGGTGGGGAAGGGGCGAGGGGGAGAGGGGGAGGGGGTGCACGCCTGAGAAGCAGGACGACACTCGTACGAGCCAAGGGCATCCGACTGGCTTGTTAACGGGGCAGCCGCGAGCCGGGGAGACACGCTGGCGGGGCGGCAGGCTCGGCTCGGAGACCTGACTGGCCGGGCTCTGCTGACCTCACCTCTCGAGCGGATGTCGGCCTGAGTTCCCAGCAGAAGCGGAAGAGCGGCCCAACTGAACACGTGTGCGCGAGTTACACACACCGGCTGCGAGGGTCACCAACATGCCATTTGGGCGCAAAATCCAATATTGCTTAGACTAAAAAAGAGGACCTTCCAGGTGGACATATACGCGGGGCCTCGACGAACGGCCTAAAAACACCCCACAGTGTCTTGCACGTTGGCTAAGTTCCTATAAACAAGTGTAAGTTCCCCTGGGAAAGCAGATTAAGTGGAGGCACGCGGTGGTCCCTCCCCACACCCCACGAACTCGATTTATGTTCTGGATTGCTGTCCCTTGCACCGCTGTGGGGCCTCGGGCGTGGAGGAAGCCACAGGGCACGGGAGGAGCTCTCTGTCCGGCCTGGACGCTGGCTTGGCCTCCGTGGGGGCCGTGCCCAAATGATAGTCCGGCTCCGGCCCGAGAACACAGCCCAGCCTGTCATCAGGTGGTAACAGTGTTGCAGGCTGAATGCAAATCCGGCCGCACGGTCTCTGTAGTACCCGCTAATTAATGCTTCGATGAAGATGGGAGCTTCGCTCAGCCTGGGGCCCCTGGGGGGCCTGGCAGTTCCAGAATTATTGAAGCAAAAGAAGCCAATTGATCGCTTGGCTCCAACGGAAGGCAGGGAGAAATCTCTCTATTTTTCTCCAAAAATTGCTCTTCCCGGAGCTCCGTCTCAGGGCCTAGGTGCCATGGTAACAAAGCCTTCAAATATGTCCCCAGACAGAACTGACAGAGAAAAACCTGAGACCTTAGCAAATTCCATCCAGCCTCAAGGGTGATTCACTGGCTTTGGCAGCAAGGCCCTTTATCATGATGATTTCCTGCGATGGGGAGTCTCCCTCTTTCTGAATGCAAGAGCCTCAGGTCAACCAAGGAGTCCTGGATAAAAGCCTGGGAAGGGGGGCGCCTGGGTGGCTCAGTGGATTAAAGCCTCTGCCTTCGGCTCAGGTCATGATCCCAGG